>NW_021703784.1:74095619-74155251 GCF_005190385.1 Monodon monoceros | reverse complement strand
ATTTGGTAAAGTTGCAGGATACAAAATTAATGCACAGAAATCGCTTGCATTCCTATACACTAATGATGAAATTCTGAAAGAGAAATTAAGGAAACACTCCCATTTACCATTTCAACAAAAAGAATAAAATACCTAGGAATAAACCTACCTAGGGAGACAAAAGACCTGTATGCAGAAAACTATAAGACACTGATGAAAGAAATTAAAGATGATACAAACAGATGGAGAGAGATACCATGTTCTTGGATTTGAAGAATCGATATTGTGAAAATGACTATACTACCCAACGCAATCTACAGATTCAATGCAATCCCTATCAAATTACCAATGGCATTTTTTACAGAACTAGAACAAAAAATCTTAAAATTTGTATGGAGACATAAAAGACCCCAAATAGCCAAAGTAGTCTTGAGGGAAAAAAACATAGAGCAGGAGGAATCAGACTCCCCGACTTCAGACTATACTACAAAGCTACAGTAATCAAGACAGTATGGTACTGGCACACAAAACAGAAATATAGATCAATGGAACAAGATAGAAAGTCCAGAGATAAACCCACACACCTATGGTCAAGTAATCTATGACAAAGGAGTCAAGGATATAGAACAGAGAAAAGATGGTCTCTTCAATAAGTGGTGCTAGGAAAACTGGACAGCCACATGTAAAAGAATGAAATTAGAACATTCCCTAACACCATACATAAAAAGAAACTCAAAATGGATTAGAGACCTAAATGTAAGGCCGAACACTATAAAACTCTTAGAGGTAAACATAGGAAGAACACTCTTTGACATAAATCACAGCAAGATTTTTTTGATCCACCTCCTAGAGAAATGAAAATAAAAACAAAAATAAACAAACGGGATCTAATGAAACTTAAAAGCTTTTGTACAGCAAAAGAAACCATAAACAAGTCAAAAAGATAACACTCAGAATGGGAGAAAATGTTTGCAAACGAATCAATGGACAAAGGGTTAATCTCCAAAATATACAAGCAGCTCATGCAGCTCAATATTAAAGAAACAAACAACCCAATCCAAAAATGGGCTGAAGACCTAAATAGACATTTCTCCAAAGAAGACATACAGATGACCAAGAAGCACATGAAAAGCTGCTCAACATCACTAATTATTAGAGAAATGCAAATCAGAACTTAGGTTATCACCTCACACCAGTTGGAACGGGCATCATCAGAAAATCTACAAACAACAAATGCTGGAGAGGATGTGGTGAAAAGGGAACCCTCTTGTACTGTTGGTGGGAATGTAAATTGATACAGCCACTATGGAGAACAGTATGGAAGTTCCTTAAAAAACTAAAAATAGAATTACCAGATAATCCAGCAATCCCACTACTGGGCATATACCCAGAGAAAACCATAATTCAAAACGACACATGCACCCCAATGTTCATTGCAGCACTCTTTACAATAGCCAGGTCATGGAAGCAACCTAAATGCCCATCAACAGACAAATGGATAAAGAAGTTGTAGTACATATATACAATGGAATATTACTCAGCCATAAAAAGGAATGAAATTGGGTCATTTGTTGAGACATGGATGGATCTAGAGACTGTCATACAGGGTGAAGTAAGTCAGAAAGAGAAAAACAAGTATCGTATATTAACTCATGTATGTGGAACCTAGAAAAATGGTACAGATGAACTGGTTTGCAGGGCAGAAGTTGAGACACAGATGTAGAGAACAAATGTATGGACACCAAGGGGTGATAGCCGTGCCGGGGTGGGGATGGTGGTGTGCTGAATTGGGCGATTGGGATTGAGATGTATACAGTGATGTGTATAAAACTGATGACTAATAAGAACCTGCTGTATAAAAAAATAAATGAAATAAAATTTAAAAATTAAAAAAAAAGAATATGAATTTGTCATTTCAATGATGCATGGCTTCATCTAAGTATAAGAAGTAAGAGTCTTAGCTATTTTTAAGTGGTAGAGATGATTTAGCAAGTCCTGAGAAATTGCTACTAGAATTCAAAGTAAAACATTGAATAACCCCACTTTAGTGACAAATGAGAAATTAATTTAGCCTTGCAAAGAACTGTGCAAAACTGTTAAGCCATCAGATTTCTTTCCAGCATAGATCTGGATTGAATAGACTCATAATTAATTCTATCACTGCTTTCTCCTCTTGTTTACTTCATGATCAATAATAATATCTACTTATAACAAATATATAGGAAATCCATGAAGAAGCAAACAATGAACAAAGAAAAAGATACAGAAATTTTCACTTTGTACTTGTTTTCTCACTTGTATAATATAATAAAGGGTGGGGAACCCTGATATTACCTCTCTTTCACACACACAGGTCTATTGAAAAGACTATATTAATTTATATATGCCAATCTGAACAGAGGATCTCACATAGTATAAGCACTGTGTAATTGTTACTTAGCATTGAACACTTCATCAGGATTTCTTCTTTTAAACTTTTGAGTCATAACAGCCTCTTGAGTATTATTTCCAATAGAAAGTACCAAGATATAGGACTCAAAAGTGTGTTCAGCTCAAGATATAACCTGGGAGATTATTTTTGTTTGCTTTGGATAAATTTCTAATTCAAGTTTATCATCCAATGATTTCTTCTTTCTCCTACTTGTGGAGTATTCTCTACTCCATCACATTCATCCCATCAATACTAATGAACAAAATTTTGTTACTGGAGACTCTGATTGTGTAGGATATGGTTAATGGTGTTTTTAAGAGTATTTCATCTTTCTGTTTTTTCTTCTCTTTCTTAATAGGGTTCTTTTAATCATCAAGTCTAATTTAAATAATTTTGTGATTTTTAAATTTTTTCTTAGAGTAGTCAACCTAACATATTTTTCCTGGGGCAGAGCTCATTCAACAGTAATTTGGTTTCTAAAATAATATGATTTGATCTTGTTTCTTACCAAAGACAGTATAGACAGTATACAGTCAAGATAGATGGATTAAGTTGCATGATATTTCTCATGGAGATTTTTCTTCCTCTGAATTCATAGTCCTATTGTCTGTTCATTTTTGTTAACAATTAAAAATGTCATGTCTTACCTTGTAGCTTTCAGTTTCAAAATCTTGCTAGTTAAATTATGTTTATATATTGGTTATTCTCAATTAGATAACTTCTGGATGCATTCACACAGTCTTTTATGTTTTTGTATTATAGAGAGTACCTAGAATAGTGCTTAGGAGAAGTGTTAACATAATGCTTCAATTGGATTTTCACATTTTTCCAATCTATTTTTAATTCATTCATTTTTAAGATCTAATCCAAGTAAAATCTCCACTTCTCAAGTTGTTTCAAAATAACTATGTGTTATTGACATTATTTTCTGAGTGAGAACAAATTTTTTTAAAGTAAATCAGAGATTTTCAACTCTTCTGTATAACTCACATATCTTCAAGCTATTCCCAAAGGAGGAGTGTTGATTGAAAGCTCAGTTGCTAACAAAATTCAAAAATCTTGTCTTTTTTGGAGAGATGCAATTTCATTACTTATTTTAAAATAAACCAGAAGTAATTTATTCTCTCTTTATCATGTGCTTTTAAATTATTTATTTCTACATTGTAAATGTAATCTCTATTCCACCTTTATTACTTTTGCTACTTAAAGCAAACAATTTGTTTAACTGTAAATAGGAGTTAATTGATTTACAAAGCTTGAATTATTGTAATCCCTAATAGAGATAAGGCCCTTTTTCTAGCAATACCTGCATTTCTCTGCATAAAGTCTTTAGTTTCACAAAAAATTATAAAAATCCCTAAATATTTTATACAAAAATTATAATCATAAAACATAAAAGAGAATGCACAGATAGGTAGTGATGAAATGCTCATGCTTATAATATATCATAGGGTTTTATCATAGAAAGAAAAAGAATGAATAGGAAAAGACTCATTAAAGTTACAGTTGCCACTCATCTTGGACTAGAATCCTGCCAATATGAAGACAAGCACAAATAGAACATAGAAGCAATCCATGGAGGAAAGACCTACCTGAACACATTAGAATACATAGTTAAGTCCCTAATTTCAAGTAATAAAAGGAGGATGGAGTTAGATGAGTGAGGGTAAGGTGACGAAGAATGGAAGCAGATTACATCACCCCCTGCTTAAGCCATAAAACCTCTTAAAGTATTGATAAAAGAGGACACATGTACAAATGTTATTATTGCCTCTTCATAAACACATATTGTAGCACTTCACTTGGACTCATTCATCCAATGACTTGATGTTTCAGAAAAGCCATAACCAACACGAGAATGAATGATCTGACAAAATGTGGCATGCACATTTCAGAGTCTGCACCCATACTAATGACAGATTGTGAATATTGATTTAATTCCAGCTCTGCATTAAAAATAAGCTATGGACATGCAGTTATGGGTCAGAAGGGCAGCCAGGTATGAAAGTCTTTCATATTAGAATTGTAACCGACAGTTACTAAAGGGACCATCTTATCTATAGATGATCAGTATCATAAGATATTCTTAGTGATCCTCCAGGATAAACTGGCAGTGAGTCAGGGCAGAATATTGACTTTAGTCCCACTCTGCAAGATTAAGAGTCAGAGTTGAGTGTAGCACCAGAGCCTCCACTGGTATGAGAAAGAAACAGGGTTCAAGCCCTGTGGTTGGCCAGGATTGATCACCTTGGGCATTGATCTATGGTCTGTTACTATGGAGCACTGCAGAAGACCAATCCCTTTTCTGAGAGGCCAGATTTCAAGGAATTAGATTTTTAAGAAATTAAACTTACCTCTCAACTCATGAATATCTCTAGCAATGATCATGGCAAAGATTTTACCTGTTTTTAGTATTCTGAACACTTCTGTTATGGAGTTAAAAATAGGAGCTACGATTAGTATAAAACAATATTTGACAATTTTAAAGAAGCGATTGATAGATGAAAGTGTTAAGATCCATTCCTAATGATGTCAAACTACAACCTATATGTCAGAAGACAAGGAGGGTGTTTCCTTATTTGCTCCATTGTCCTTGCAGCAGACCTTCCTTATAACTAATGCTGCACTCACACTCGGGACCACAATCAGATGTTCTATATCCCGCCTTTTCCTCACTTACAAAACAGGAATGATGAGACCTACCTCTTGGGTTTGCTGTGAGGATTACATAATGTATGAAGTTTCTGTTAATTTCCCAACCCTGTGCCTGACAGTGCCTGTAAAAGATATTGAGAAAAATTTGAAGTGTTCTCTCCCCAAAGCATACAATATAAAGATTTAGTCATTTTTCTGATGAGCATAGGAATAGACACACTCTAGAAATTCCATTAAACCACTGAGAATTTTCACTTTAGACTTTCCAAGAGTGTCTTCCTTTTCTAATCAGACTGCAACAAATAATAACGTATATGTGATGTTTCCATAAAACCAAAGTACTGAAAGTACTATACTTAAAATATTTTATCTGAAACCAATTCCAAACATATTAAAATAAAAATATTCAAGACCATAATTTATATTTATTATATATAACTTTTTATATAAAATGTTCTAAATTTGAGTTTTTCAAGAGCAGAGTCTGTGCCACATTCATCTTTGTTCCCTAAGTATATCTTATGGGGAGAATAAATCATAGCACATCAAAGTTGTCACTGACTTTTATGGTTAGAAACAGTGTTAGAGATAAAATGTTCATGATCTCTAGTCTCTGTTGTTGACATTTTCAAAAACACTTCTTCATCTTTTTTTCATCTTTAGCATAAATAATCCCAGGCCCCTTGAAACTTAGTTTTCTACTATCTGATCGACTTTGAACCTTTGGACTGTTTGTGCCACTGACAAGTTCAAAGAGCATGCCACTGAATAAAATATTCAAGAAAGATATGATTTTGAATTACGCTATCCTTTTTTTGATCCATTCATGTTAATACTCTCAGTTGGGATGTTGAATGTTGAAACTGATTTTTCTCAGTTTCTTCTTTTTTTTTTTTGCGGTACATGGGCCTCTCACTGTTGTGACCTCTCCCATTGCGGAGCACAGGCTCCGGATGCGCAGGCCCAGTGGCCATGGCTCACGGGCCCAGCCGCTCTGCGGCACATGGGATCTTCCCGGACCAGGGCATGAACCCATGTCCCCTGCATCGGCAGGCGGACTCTCAACCACTGCGCCACCAGGGAACCCCTCTTCTTTTCTTTTTAACATCTTTATTGAAGTATAATTGCTTTACAATGGTGTGTTAGTTTCTGCTTTATAACAAAATGAATCAGCTATACATATATATATATCCCCATATCCCTTCCCTCTTGTGTCTCCCTCCCTCCCACCCTCCCTATCCCACCTTGATCCCCAGATAATCTCTACAAATACATGTGAAATGAATATACATTCAATAAATAGATAAAAACCCCAAACACTCCAGTTCTCTATTTGACAATCTTTTAAAACTTTCTTCATCTGATAAAGATTCTCTCCTTTAAAGTAGAGAAACAGAGCACATTAGAGAGATAGCGTATGCATTTGTCCCAGAGCATCAATAGCCCTCATGTAATTCTTCCAGGAACAAGCTCATTTGTCCCTTCTATAACAAAGTACAGCTTCCTTTGGGGAAAACATAGATCTCCAACTGTGATGAAATCAAGGAAGCTTTTAATGTGAATGACAACAGTTGGACAATTAAGTCCAGAACAATGGAGATAAATCAGTCACAGAACTAGAATTGTTCACTTACGGCAGCACAGACCTGAAAGAGAAGCAGGAGAAAATAAGCAGTGGAATGAAGGTACAGCATCTAGGAGAGAGAAGTTCCTCTTCTTTCTTTCTGAATATCACCTGCTCGTTTTATATCTTCTTCTCACAACATTGCTTGCTTCAGGCCTGAGACTTGCAAAAGTTTCTAGATGATTGTATGACTATAAGTTCAAAGTACTTAGCATAGCATTCTATGATCTTGATATTCTGGCTCCAGCCTATCTTCCTGCCCAGAACCCCAAGCACTCAGCAGCACCCTGGGCGTTATTGCTAAATAGCATAAGCATCATTTCCCAAATTTTTAACATCAGTTCCTTTGTTTCTCATTCAAACATCCCTCCACATGGAAGAATCTTCTACTCTGATCTGTGCCCATTCAAAGCCTTTCTGAAATACATGAACCAGTATATACCACCAGTATATGGAATGTTGAGGAAAAGTTTGTTCCAGTTGTTTTTTTCTTTTTTGGCTACTTTGAAGTTTAAGTGAACCATGCTCAAATGACCACCAAGTCTGTCTTTATAAAATTGTATGTCATGCCTGTATTGTAAATGATTATGGGGGAGAAAATGAAGTTAACATTGCTGATGATCCCCAGGAAAAAAAAAAATCAGCTGCCTGATTCAGACAGCTAAAACCAAGTATTCACTTCAATATAAAAATGCAAATATGTAAATATATTTTTTTATTTTTTAATGCAAAAACAAAAAATTTTAAATTTAGAAATTATGGAAATTTAAAAAAAGATGAATTTCTTTAGGATACAAATAGAATAGGCCATTTAGAAAACATTATAATTAATTCTACAAATATTTACTAAGCTCTTACTATGTATCAAAGACTATGCCAAGTGTTTTATAGGAATCATCTCATTTAATCCTCATGATCAGTGAACTAGATGACAGAGTAGTGAAAATCACACATGCAGAAGAGAAAAAAGAATTTAAAAATTAGGACAGTTTAAGATACCACTGAAACAATATCAAGCATACTAATATTCACACTATGGGGGTCCCAGAAGGAGAAGAAAGAGAGAGAAAGGTGCAGAGAAAAAATGTGACAACATAATAGCTGAAAACCTCCCAACCTAAGAAAGGACACAGACATCCAGGTCTAGAATCACAGAGACTCTCAAATAGGATCAACGCAAAGAGGAACACACAGAGAAACACTGTAATTAAAATGGTGAAAATTAAAGATAAAGAGAAAATATTTAAAGCAGGAAGGAAGAAGCAACCAGTTATGTGCAAAGGAACTCCTGTAAGACTATCAGCTAACTTTTCAGAAGAAATTCTGCAGGCCAGGAGGCAGTGGCCAGATATATTTAAAGTGATGAAAAGAAAAAATCTACAACCAAGAATATCTAGCAAGACTTTCACTCAGATTTGAAGGAGAGATCAAAAGTTTTATAGACAAGCAAAAGCTAAAAGAGTTCAGCACTACCAAACCAGCTTTACATGAAATGTTAAAGGGACTTCTCTAAGCGAAAAGGCCAAAACTAGAAATACGAAAATTGCAAAAGGAAAAATCTCATTGGTAAAGGCAAATATACAGTAAAGGCAGTAGATCAACCACTTATAAAGCTAGTAAGAAGGTTTAAAGACAAAAGTGAATTGCCATTAAAAAGAGGGGAACCATCATATTTAGTTGGTACCTGCTCTGTCAGACAATGTGAAAAAAACATTAAAAAAAAATTTTTTTAAATGAAAAAAATTTATTCTCATGCAAGCCTTTGAAATGAGGTATAAATCATTATTTTTTTCATGTAGAAAAAACCTGAAGGAAAAAATGTTAAGCGTTAATGCATATTAGTAAATAATGGAACTGGAATTCAAACTGAGTGTTATGGGTTACATTGCATGCCCTTTACAATTCATAAGCGAAAGAATAGAGCTTTATTTGGAAATAGGGTCATTGCAGATGTAATTAGTTAAGGTGATGTTATACTGGAGCAAAGTGGGTCCCTAAATCAATATGACTATTATCCTTATACAAAGAAGAGATGTGGACACAGAGACCGAAGAAACGTGCATGCAGAAAAGATGATGTGTAAACATGAAAGCAGACATTGGGTTAATGTGCCTACATGCCAAAGGATGCCAACGATTTCTAGCAAACCACCAGAAGCCAGGAGAGACACATAGAACAGGTTCCCCCTATGAGCTTTAGAGGGAACTAATCCTGCCAACATCTTGATCTTGGTCTTCTAACCTCCAGAACTGTGAAAAAATAAATTTCTGTTGCTTAAGCCTCCCAGTCTGTAATACTTTGTTACAGCAGCCCTAGTAAACTATCACACCCAGGTCTCTAAAGTTCACAGTTTCCACATGTCTAATTGTTTTCTCTCAAATCACTTCCCTTTTAAACTTTGTAGCATAAACATTTTCATAGAATAGAACTCAATAGACAGTGTGACTGAGTCCTGAACATATCTAGTTTCACAGAAAATGAGTCAGTAAATACTTATTATTGAAAGGATTCTAGAAAAGAGAAGTTTGTAGCAAAGGTACCTAAAAAATCCTTGTCCTTAATACCAAGGAAGGGAGCTCTGTCATCTTTTCTGCACTCTTGATCATTATTATCCTTTTAGAGTTGTCCTTTGTGTAAAGGGTCTAGAAACCCTGGAGCTAGATTTTCCAGAATTCACTGATGCATGATTCCAGTTTAGAATTCACCAATAACAGGCACTCTCAGAAGATCTGGAAAGCTGACAGGAAAGCAGGAGCTTTCTTGCTATAGAAATGGCAGGACTGCCATAGATTTTACCAGACCTGGCATTTTGCATTAGCTTCCGGGTCCTCCCCGTGAATCTCATCTTCTTCAGATCTGGAGGACACTCTGAAATACCCTTTCATTACTTGTTTGGCAGCAGCAACATTTAGATCCTATTACTGAGACTAACAGCTACTGGTGCTCATTCTGACTATTCCACCAGCCCTTTAAAGCTGTTCCTGTGCTAAATCTCTTCTTACTTGAACATTCTAGAGTGGTTTCCATTTTCTTGACTAAATCCTGACTGTTAAGGTGACAAGCGATGTGTAGAATAGATTTTTTTTTTCCTGGTGAGCTTCCACTTTATGAATCTTATCACTATGCACCCAAAAATAGGATGCAATTTCAAGAGATGGAAATACATATTTTTCTTACACTTAGTGGGCATTTTAACTGAGAAAGATTCCACTTTGACACCCAAAGGTGAGTCTCAACCTCACCTCACTTTCTACTTGAGGGAATTAAAAAAGAAAAAATAACTCCAACTACGATGACTTCATGGAAGCACGTGTGTCCAGCCAATCCATTTTAGACTCTGTATCAGCTCCTTACATATAATGCTTGGCTCTTTTTTCTTATGGTGGCAAATGTACTTTGCTTGAACTCACATTAGCTCTCTTCAGGTTTCCTTGCAAATATATACACTTGTGTTTTTTACATTCTCATCCTTTTTCTCTTCCCAATCTCAAATTCCCTGTTGTCAATTAATTCTAGACAATTTCCCAATCAATATGATAAAGCATGTTTTCAAAGGGGAGGATAAAGATCCATTAAATACCCAGCTGAAAATCTCAACTTAGTTACCACATTAAAGTAACTAAGCACTTAATTGATTTTTGAGCCTGCCTTTGAGAAAGACATTTGTAGTAAAATCAACATGTGAATAAAAGAAAAAGGAACCCATTTTGTCTCCTATATTCAAATAGGACAGTTTTATTTACTGGGGTGTGACCTATGCAGACCTCTGAAGTGAATCATTTCTTCTTTATGGATATTCTAAAATAAAAATAGACCTTTAACTGTCCTAACAGATAATGTACAGATTTCAAGCATTATTTTAAAAGAATATTGTTTGGCATAGCAACTGTTGTTGTTGTTTTTGAAAGGAGCTGGTGTTACTTACCTGCAGTTAAAGAGACTACCATGGTTTACTTTTAATCTCAAAAAAGGAGAACAGGCAGGAAATCTAATTCATTAGATCATTTTCTCTCTATGAAATAGTTCATTTAAATTCTGACTTAATAAGTCTGATTTATTCTCTTTTCCCTTCACCTTCTTGAAAAAAGGTCTGGAATTGCAAAAGTAAAATATAGTCACCTCTATAACTTCAAAAATAAAACCATTTTGCTTAGAAGGACTTTGATAGATTTTCCTCTGGATTCAAATAAGCTCTGACAGTTAATGAAACTAATTTAATAGTGAACAGATCAGGGGAATGACACAGAAAATTTGAAATATTGGTGGTATGGAGGTGAACATCTAAAATTAATTTTACTTCACATAAGGAAATGGCAATTTAAAAAATATTTCCTTTAAGTCTTAAAAAAAAAAGTGTTTGATCTAAGCAGAGCAAATACATAATCTACATGCATTCTCTTTATACACTACAATACCCAGGTGTCTAGGGTTCATTTCTTTGTATAGCCTCAACATAAGAAATACCATCATAGGTGTAAGGAAATCAGTGAATTTCTCTGATTTAAATTTTATTTATTTACTAAATATATTATCTTCTTTAAATATCTTTGTTCATCAGGTTATACACTTTTAAAATGAAAGAAAATGTACTCTAAGCCCACACTTTTGACTTGCCAACTTCAATAAGTTATTAATTGAAACAAAACTTCTTCCCTTACCCTACTTTTCTATCTTACCTATGAAGATTGAGGTTACAAAATATTAGAGCAGGAATTTGAGTTAATTCCAGGAAATATACATTGTAATTATTCTCAAGAAACACAAAGTAATATAATGAAATGGAATTTTGTTTAAAGAAATACAGAACTAATTTTCTATTCACAGAAATAAAAATTTAAATGATTTTTCTGATGTCACTATGAAAATAAGTATTGATGTAGTAAATGTGGTCCTTTGCTTTTAGATGCCTTAGTATTTTTCTATCTGTTGTACCCATAACCTTCCGAAGAGAAAACTTCTTGTCACCACACTGAAGTATAGATAAATAAGACCTGATTCGTAGGAAATATAAGACAAAAAGAAATAACTTGACCTGTGAAAATTACTGATCAATTACAACCCTAAACTAAATATGATTCCTTTTCTAATTCAAAACCTTTAAAAATATTATTAACTAATTCCTGAGTTAGTATTTCTGTACTTGAGTAGGCATAGATTTGCTGACCATTCGGTAACTCTTACTTGTTCCATAATCCATTTTCATGCTAATATGTAATGTTAGTTTTGTCATCATTATTTCTTACAATAAAACAAGATAAAATAATGGTTAATTAAAAGAAATATTTAGTCAGAGAAGCCTGGTTTGAAATCCTGGTTTCTCCATTTACTTAACTGTATAATGTTGGAAAAGTTATTTAATTCCTCTGAGACTTAGTTTCTTTGCCATTAAAATGGGATAATTAGACATATGAGAGGTAAGTTTAAAAAATAAATGAGGTAAATGGAAAGGTCTCAGCTTGGGACCTGGCACATATAAATGTTCCATAAAAGGAAACAAAATAAATTGCAAGAATACCTATTGCTCAGCTGGGTCTATATTCTCTTTAATCTTATTTAAAGTGATGTTTCAAATAAGTTTACTTTGTATAACATGTTAGATTTAACACCTAAGTGTTCTTACTCTTTGTAAACTTGCTTTCAAAGTGATTATCCAGGATTCCTTAATTAAATGTATTTCTTCTTCCCTTCCTCCCTTCCTTTCTCCCTCCCTCCCTCCCTCCCTTCCTTCTTTCCTTCTTCCCTTCCTTCCTTCCCTCCCTCCCTCCCTCCCACCCTTCCTTCCTTCCTTTCTCTATATCTTTCATATATGTCTGTGTATATATATATTATATATAGTGAGTCCCCTGCCACAAAAGCCATCCCAGCCAGCAGTGGCAAGTGATGTTGCCAGAACACCATAGTGATGAATGAGTTGACAGATTGAGCTAGAGCAATGATTCCCAATCTTGCAACACATTAGGCTTACCCAGTGAACTTTAAGAAATTCACATAACTTGGCCCAACTTACACCTAATAAATTCAAATGTGTAGTGAGCGTAATACATGAATATGGATTGTTAAGAATTTCCCTGTGTGATTCTGATCTATTTGGTCTGTAAACAACATTTCAGCACAACTGGACTAGATAGGTTTTTATTAGTTACACATTCTGTATTGCTAAAAATTAACACAGAAAATCAGTTTTCTTGCTCCCATCTGACTTCCTACTGACCAAAAAGGCAATTGGATTCTAGCCCTCGGCCAAAACAAACTCTTTATTTGAATTCAGACTGCAATTACATTTTTATTCATTCACTCAAGTATATAATAGTTCCCAGGCAGTTTCCCTTCAACTCTCTGACATCCTAGATTAATTGCTTTTCAAATTCTTTCTCATACTCCAAGAACGTCCGAAGTTCTTGTGTGTTCAGTTCATAAAAAAACAGAATACTTCAAATGATTCCTTCAACTCCAAAATTTTATTTTCAATGATATAACAAATGTGAGTGAGGAGGACAACCTACTCACAAGCTGGAGCCTTGCCTCTCCTGGGACATCTCTAAGCATGACAGATGGCTTGGGCCCTGCCCGAATTACCACACACTACCTCTCCTTCTGGACCACGCAGCAGAAGGCAACACGAAGACAGTAGCTATTCTCATCCCTGGCTCAGTACTGCATCTAGCTCACCTAAATATATCTGTGAAAATCATTTCTAGATTGTTTCAGTTAAGAATATTCATGAGGAAAATTCAGAAGCACACGAAGATCTCAGAAATGCTAAATGAAATGGAGAACATTTGCCAAGAGCAGTGTAACTTCTGAGAGGGAAACATTTTAGTCTAAGGGATGAGGTTAAATGTAACATAACAGATAACTCAGTAAATAAAATAAGTACTTGATTATTCAGTCACCTGTGTCTCAACTGGCCTAGTATAAATCATTAACAAGTGGACTCTTTATAAAGAACTAGTCTCACAGGGGTGGTATTTATGCTGTTGTATCTGTCTGAGGGTTCCATCTATTATTTACTGAGCTAGCAAACAACTTGAAAAACAGCAAAATCAAGAGTCAAAATACTTTGTTACAAAATTCCTTGCCTCAATAATTTTAGAAAGAAGCTCTCTGCTTCCCCAACACTCTTTCCAAAACACCTGTAATAAGAACCTTCCACCAATGGTAAATAGACTTCACCTCACATGCCAACATCAAATAATTGATAGCAAGTATTTGGAGTACAGTGCTGTGAAGAACAGTGAGGTCATGGTCAGACTTTTTAGTAATGAGTGCCCAGATAGGATGGTGATGTCTGCTGTGGGCCAGCGACAGGGCTGGACTTAGGTCAGCCTTGCCCAGGAGTCAGCATTATTGTGTTACATTATAATGATCTGTTTATATGCCTGTCACCCTTATGGATATATACGATTTCAGGAGAGGGATTATATTTTATTTATCTTTGTACCATCAATAGCCAACACAGTAGAATTACTTAATGGCCGTTTGATGAATGGCTGAAAGGCAAGAAATCGAGTGGTAATGTGGGTAGATTGCTGTTCTTTCCAAAGGTAAAATCAAGTATCTCTATATGTGATGACTTGACTACAACTCACACCCTCTCCACTATTTCACTCAAACTAGCCTTCTACCTCAAAGGAACACTATTCACTCAACCGTAATTTTTTTGAAAATGACCTTTGGTGATTTCTACTCAAGTACTTATTATATTTCCAGTCCTTTGGCTCCTCAAGTTTACTATTATCCTATAAATACTTCTTTCTATCTTTATCTTATTTTTTTAATTTTAACAACGTCCTCCAAGGTCAAGGTGCCAAACATTTAAAGACAACACACATACACATACTCAGACATATATATTTTTAAAAGCAAATTATCAAGATATCTTAGTTTTAAAAAATAACATTTACTTCCAATATATGTATTTATCATATAATTTTAGAATTCAAATAATTTACAGGTGACTGCACTTTTAGTAGATAAATTGGCATTATCTTTTCTTGCTTCTTCCAACAACAGCACATTTTTTTCACTAATGTCACTATTAAGAAGAAAAAAAAAGTAGATCCTACTTACTACTTATTTTCAGCTTGCTAACAATTCTAGAAAAAGGAGTTAAAATTGAGTATAATGAAGATGTAAGATTCTTTGGAGGTTTCTTAAAGTCACGCTTATCACCATGGGTGTGAGCAATTACAAGTTGGTATTTTTCAGTGAGATTGAAATAATTAGATAATAACACAGAGGCCACTGGTCCCTGGGCAACCACACGAAAACTGAATGAGTTTTTTTTTTCTTTTTCCAAGCAGTTACTCATTGATCCAGCATTTACTGATTACCTGCTATAAGAGAAGCATTTGGGAGATATATAAGTATATGCTATAGCCTGTCTTCATAAGGAATTTCCAGTCCATCTGTGGAAAGGGTATTCACACAGAGAAAAGGAAAAAATATGGAAGTGTAAAATAAGAGCCACCATCTAATAACCTTGAAGTCATCTTTGGCATTGTCCTCTCTTTTGTGTGCCCTGAGGCCCATTCAATCACTGACCAAATCTTGTTGAGTCTTCCTGCAAAATATTTCTCTAATCAATCCACTTCTGTCCAGGTTGGCTGTCACCTATCTTATTCAAAACAGTTATCTCTAGGAACGCATCTCAAGATCCCTTCCTGCTCAGTCTCTGCTCCCTCTAATTCATTTTCACAGTATGGGTTATGCTCTTTAAAAACCCATTTGAACCTGTTTCCAAAATCCCATCAATAGCCTTCTATTTCTCTTGAAAAACAAAAATTAAAATCCCTTTTCCATCTAGCCCTCACCTCCCCATGAGCCTCAACCTTGTAACTCTCACGTTCATTCCCTGAGATTTAGTTACCCTATCTTTGTAGTTTTTATAACTACATTGTTTTGAGGGCAGGGAGATCGTTACTTTTTTCTTACATCCCTCATAGAAGTTAAGCAATATCTAGTGCATGGCGGTTGTTGGAGAAATACTTACTAAATATTAAAAAATAGTCAGAAAGACAGTGGAAGGCTTGAAATTAAAACTACAGGAGTAGAAGAAATATACATTTTTGCCCAACTGTATCCCAGGTATTATACATGCATTATCTCAGTTAACCTTACTAATACTTCCTCAGAGACAGGCAATTTTGTAGATGATGAAACTGCTTTTATAAAGTTTAAATAACTTGTCCAAGATCACAAAATAGTACTGAGTCAAAGAGCTGGGATTCAAACCCAGGTTTCTATGACTTGCTCTGCTATAATATTATATCTGAGTTATTTTCATTTTAGCCCAAAGGAAATGGGGAGCCAGATGTTTGAACCAGGGAATAAGAGGTTGAATGATTTGCATATTCAGTGCAATTGTATTGAAACAGGAATAATAGTTAGCATTTCAAATATGTAGTGATAATTGTCCCTCAAAGAGTAATTTTACAATAGAAAACAAGAGAATGTAAGAAGATTTTTGGAAAACAAATAGCAGAGTTAATGCTAATATAAGCTTTGCTCTCCAAACACTCCAAATTTCTAGCATTCAAATTTCATCATGTCATCTAGGACTTCACTAGTAAGATTCATTTCCTTTCTTCATGCATTACATTTAAGTCTGTGAAATCTAGATTGTAAAATGTGTTCCATCTCAAAAGGAAATAACCTTGTGTTTGTCTTATTAAACATTCTAAAACGTTTCCTTGAAAGCTAAAACTTCCAAGATAGGAGTGTTTTTCAGGCCCATTTAATACACTTATGTGCTTTAAACACTGGTATACTATTTTGATCTTCTACCTCACTCCACTCACTGTGACTTGACTAACCTCAAAGAAAAGAGGTCTGTACATATTACTAAAATATCCCATTAACAATTCACTTCCGAAGACAAATGTAAATGTCAGTACTTGGCATTACATGACTTTTCTGATGGTCACTTTCTCTTAGATACACATCTGTTAAAAAAAAAAAAAAAAAGGAAAGAAAACTTTCTACATATATACTTTCTTTGTATAAAAATTATAGATAATATTTATTGAGTGTTTACACTTTGCTTAATATTTCACATGCATCATCTTGTTTAACATTCATACTAACCTTACAAGCTAGACATCATTACTATCTGTGTTTTGTAGGTAATTTGAGATGCAGAAAGGTTGAGGAGCAAATTTAGTAAATCTGTCTATGAGGGAGTGTGTCCTTAACCCTTAAGCTACTGCTTTCCATAACAATGTATAAAGGAAGGGCACTTCATGGATGCCTGACTCTTCATTAAATTGAAATTCTAGAATGGCTAAGGACTCCTTTACTCAAGAGACTCCATTTTTTTAATGGAAAATAAGAAATGAATTTTATTTTATAATTCTAACCACAGCCTCCTCTCCCCAGTTCACTTCTCCAAGAACAATTAAGATTTATCCTATCTATACTTCCTGAATGCCTAATATCTGCAGATTATCTAGTGTTAGGGAACTATGGATCCCGTGATTAACAGAATTAAGAGTATCAGGAAGAAGTTCTGAGCAAGACATGACCTCCCTGAACTTGCAAAAGTTTGTCTATATAAAGATACATGTGCTTTTCTGAATCTGGAGTTCATGGCTTTCATCACCTTTTCCATGGCTCAGAGATAGCCCAAAGAGTTGACCATTACTATCCTGGAGGAAATAGACCAAAGAAGTCTACTCTTTAGGATTCCCAGGTTAGGCAAGTCTTCTTGTCCATATATACCCCAAAGAACTCATTAAAACTTAGGGTTTCCATGTGGATGGGAAGTTCAAACTCTATCATGTTGAAAAGTGCAAGTTTTCCTAGAGTCCATGCTGTATAAATGAGGACACCAGAATTTGGGTCCAGCTATTCTTATAACTTTTTCCACCATGCACCATGTAGACCCAACTAACTCAACATCCACATTTTCTTTTTTTAATAAATTTTATTTATTTATTTATTTGGCTGTGTTGGGTCCTCATTTCTGTGTGAGGGCTTTCTCTAGTTTTGGCGAGCAGGGGCCACTCTTCATCACGGCGCTCGGGCCTCTCACCGTCACGGCGTCTCTTGTTGCAGAGCACAGGCTCCAGATGCGCAGGCTCAGTAGTTGTGGCTCACGGGCCCAGTTGCTCCGCGGCATGTGGGATCTTCCCAGACCAGGGCTCGAACCCGTGTCCCCTGCATTGGCAGGAAGATTCTCAACCACTGCGCCACCAGGGGAGCCCAATATCCACATTTTCTAGGAATGATAGGAGTGACAGGAAAACCTCTGGTATCAGCAGAGACAGGGTTTTTTTTGGCTGCACTGTGCGGCATGCAGATCTTAGTTCCCCGACCAGGGACTGAACCCAGTCTCCCTGCAGTGGAAGAACGGAGTCCTAAGCACTGGACTGCCAGGGAATTCCCCTTTATTTCAGAGATCAATTCAGGGTCAAATTGTTCCTTGCTTGGAAGATCAGTGTTAAAGAAAACTTGAAGGTATTAGCCTGTAATGTGTGCTCTTTAAAAATGAGTTTTTTTTTTCAATCCTTAGGGACAGAGATAACAGGCACAATGTTTTTTAAAATTTTCTACATTAGAATTATTATTTCATTCATCAGTATTCTTATATTTATTTAGTACATTGGTCACCATGTAAGTGAATAATTTTTCCGAGGTGAACTGCCTGGGAATTGGTGCATAGTCTCAACCTGCATCCTTAAGGGACAGATGAGGAGCAATGGGTGATGCTGTTTTAAACCAGGTTGCCTAGATTCCACTTTCAGATCTATGTCCATTAAGCTCTCTGCCTCTCTCCTTCCTCCTGCCTCTTTGTGTCAAAGTAAACAGAGAATGTCAGGAGCAGGAGTATGAAACTTACCATAGAAATATGCAGATCTCTTTCGAAGTACACCTATTACTCTCACTGTCAGGGTGTCTCATCAGAATGACTAAATCTGCAGCTTGGAAGCATTATTTGGGGTACTTGAAATAAGTAGAGCATTACCCATGAAAAATGGTCATGGACATATTTTTAGTAGCTTGTCAATTCTATTTATTATCTATCATGAGGCACTTTAATACATGAGGCCTTTTAAAGAGGCCTCTTTATGCAATATTGCTTCTCCTTGAAAGGAAAAGTATTCCTATCTATTTCTTCCCCAAATTTATAGCTATGTAAAAAGTAAAACTGCATATAAAAATCTACTATTTAAAAGTCTTTGATAGCTCTCTTTAGTCAGCACGAAGGTACCCAAACAGTAAAATTAGCATATAAGGCCCTAGTTTTTACACTTTAGAAGTTTTCATAATGTCTCTACTATGGGCACACCATTACCCAAGGAAAGAGGAGATTGTGTGGTCAAGGGGAGGGGGCCACCTTGCACCCTTCTAGATCATCCCAGAATGCCTGGGTTCATCTAATTTTCTGGCCAGATGACCCTGAACCTTCTTCCAAGAACTACAATGGCCTTTTCCCAATCTTCCTTCTTTCCAGAGTGAACTCTGTCACTGATGAGTATATCTCTAGTCTTAATGAATGTCCAAGATGTTCCAGTTTGTGGGGACGTGGCAGAGCTGTGGACTGGGGTCTCCACACACATGAGCAACAGGCCCCATCTGGTGCAAGGTGAAACCAGATGCGTAAAGAAAAGAAGGGTAAACTGTGGACCAGCTCTCTTTTTGTTGGGTCATTCTGTTGAAATCCACTAAATCCAGTATTTCTAGATTACAGCCTGATCTGCCAGGTCAGTATGAAATTATATATATCATGTCAGAAGATACATGTTTCATTTAACACTTAGTTTGACTTAGAATTTCTAAAACTTTAACCACATGATATATGGGCCTCTGTGTGTACTTTTGCCTGGGTCCCATTTAAGAGCAGGCCTACTTCCTGATCAAACCCTGATTTCCTACCTAATGCCACCTTTTTTCAACACTGTCACTTCTATTAGAATGTGAACTTAAAACATACTTAAGTACAGACAATTTCTCCAATACAGTATTCTGTTTTCATGGTGGTGTTCTACCAGATGCATTTGCCTTAGTGAGTGGTATTCACTGTTCTTTTCCATGTCCCCAAACTCCAATCCACCCTGTCAAAGAGGCAAGTACTTCTTTCAAGAGCAGATCTAATATACCTCCTTGATGATTCTTTTCCCTCAACCCTCCTGATTTCACTATCTGAGGTGTACTTAGGTACTTCTTCCTCTATGTTGATAATTGCTCAATAGTTTCATCTTGTAAACTCATTTGTAGTTGTTAGTCATTAAAAGACAACTACATGTTTTGAGATATTCTTCTAATACGAAAATCTATCTAAAATATCTTCTCATTGAATGGATCCATAAAAGGGTCCAGAAACAAATAAGATTCACAAGGTAGGTCTTTACTGGGGAAGAGAGTGTCAGGGGTTATATGGAGAAAGTGCTGATAGCCCATCAGCCTAAAACACAGACAGTAATTCAATGAGGTGAAACACAAGTAAAATAAGTACAATATATCTTATGGGTTTTTGAATATTAAATATATTCATTCTCTTGTTTTTATATTCCTAGATTTATGAGCACTTAGACTTTTAAGTATCAAACATAATTCATACTCATCAGTAAATCTTACCACAGAAAAAATTGCATTACTCGCACCCAGAGTAGAGGCAAGGACAGTATTGAGTCAAGGTGAGATATATCTATATATTAATATCTATCTATCTATCATCTATCTATTTAGTATTATGTTACTCCTTCATTTCTCCCATTTTTAACACACAAATTTGAATGATTTTTTTTATTTTATAAAATCACAAATTTCAGAAGGCTTTATTGGTAAGACTTGCACAGTGCCCTTGAGAAAATTCTTGTTGAAATGTTGGCATACTTAGTGCCTGCATGAAATAGGAACATGTCTGTTTTGCTGCCTTTCCTCACATTCTATCAATTTATATTTTACAAATGAGAAAATAAAGGCTTGAATAAATTAGGTAACTTGCTTCGGCCCCATCACCTAGGAAATGGTAAACCAGGTTTTGAACCCTGGCCAGCTGATTACAGAACTTGTACTTTGAACCTCCATCTTCACATGGCCTTCTTCCCTATGTGTCTCACTTCATGTCCTCTTGTCTTACACAGATGACAGTCACTGGATTTAGGGACCAACTGAAATCTGGGATGATTTTATTCCAAATTCTTTAATTAATTACATCTGCAAAGACCCTATTTCCAAATAAGATCAATTCTGGGGTTCTAAGCAGCAGATTCTATTTCAGCCAAAGTCTTTGGGAAGGGATCAAAGTTCAGAGTCAATAAATATTGTGTCCCACTTATTCAGTTGCTTCCCTCATCCATAAAATGAGGATGATAATAGCACAATCCTCTAGGGATATTATGAGGACAAAAGAATTAATTCATTAATTCCGTATTTCATTTACATAGAGTCTGTTTCACAGTAAACGATTAATACCTAAAGTTATTTTTTTTTAAGTGTGGAGGCTGAACTGAGATTTTTCAGGCAGCACAGTGTAGCAAAAGGATTAGAGAAGCCCTGAGAAGTGTCCATGTTCTGTCTCTACTGCCTGCTCTTCAATATGTCAGAGACTCTGATCTTCAGCTTCCTTGCCTGAAAAATGGCCATAATACAATCTGCCTCATCCTTGTTACATAAGTTTCAGCTGTTACAACAGTGTCAATTTCAGAATTAATGTAACAGCAAATGAAATTGGATGTGAAATAATTATAAACTATAAAGCATAATATGAATCTAAAGTAGGCTTTTTTAGTAATAAATATGCCAAATGAGTCTTAATCTTCATAGCCATGACCTTGACCAGCTTCTCAAATTCCTGAAACATATTTAAAGTTCTCATGAAATTGTCTTCCAAGTCAATTTACCATCCATGCTTGGAACCCACTATCACTCTTTTAAATAACAAGACATGTCAGAAGAAGAAAAAGCAGAAGCTAATATACATTTGAATACTTAATAGTCATCTATTATCAAAAAGTTAATTATATATATAACACAATCCCTAAAATCACCTATGAGATTGGTGCTATGATTATACCTATTTAAAGATGAGACTATTAAGTGAGGTGAGTGAGGTTACCTTTAGCAAGGTGTCAGAGCTAATAAGTGATAATGTTAGAGTTTTACCCCAGCTTTTTTTTCTGACTCCAAAATTCATATTCCTAACCACAACAACAGGCAAATTTCTCTCCTTCTAGACCAGTCTTCCTGCTCTTTAGCTTCTTTGTTTGTCAAGTCAATGGAAGCTTTGCCAGTGTTAATGTGAGTTGGGTAAATGATGGGCTATGGCAGATAACTGGAGGTTGGGACATAGCTTGAAGTCTGAGCCCCATGGAATACATTCTAAACAGATTAAATTCATATATTTAACTTCAACACATTTTTCAAGAGCTGAAATTCACAGGCTCTAATGGATGATAAATTTCTTTGAAGTTCTTTGTCTTCCTCCTTCTCCCTCTCTTTCTTCTCCTTCTTCCTTCTCTCTCCTACTCATCACTCCCTCACCTGTCTCCCTCTCATACCAATTTTTTAAAACTACTTCACAATATTTACTTTTTATAAAAAATAAAATTTTATATAACATAGCACTGATTAAAATTTGCACTATGGTGCAAATGAAATTTGCACTATGGTGCAAATGGTGTCCTGTGGCTTTGAGTACCCCTGCACATTGCCATGCATCTTTGAGTATGTTTTGAACACAGGTTGAAAAGCACAGCATTTGGATAGTCTAAAGTTTATCTGTGGAACAGTCTGACCCTCGGAAAGTTACAGTACAAATGTGTTGCTTCAGATTTTAATAAAATTGCTTTAACTGAACTAGCTGAACTATCCCCTCAAAAGAAATTACTGTAGAACATTCATTGAAATATTTATTGAGGATATATTCCACTACAGTAGATGATGCCCCTTTATAAGACCTCCTAAGAAAAATTTTCTTTGGACCTCAACACCAGGAAAATTTCTAATCTAACCTTATACTAAAGTCGTAAGTAAAAAGCAGCACACCTTCTGGCATGTGTCTGATATGTAGGCCTTACATGGATGTCAAGTTATTATTATTTTTTTTACATAAAACGTCTCATTGTTTTACTTTGATTATGTCAGAGAATATATATCTCCATAAACCAATTCAAATAATTTTCCAAATGAAGCAAGATATTTATAAAAATGAAATAAAGAAATGCTCTCAGCCTGACCTAACCTATTCTACATACTAGTTATTCACTTATGTACTCTAAAACATCGTAAAATCCCTGAGACCAAAATCTGTGTCCATTTCATATGGTATTCAACCCATTGTCTTTGATAGTGTTATTTTACATAGTGGTTGCTCAACAGACATTTTCAAAATAGGTGTGTTGGTTACAGATGAAAAATACAAATAACAGTACCCATACAAGTGAAAGTCTGCAGGGGAAATATTACAACAATAGAAAAGAATGTATGCATGTGCCAACTTATTAATATTGGTCACTATATTCTTCAGATGCCAAAAGAGTTTTGAAAGGGGACATATGAACAAAGATATTCTGTCAATTTAAATCTAATGAGAAGTATTTCTCTAAATGTCATGTCAAATTTTTATAATCAGGTTTCATCTGCTTGTACTTTTCTGACACCCTGAAATGGATTTAATTTATTTTGTTTCTATATTTGTTTTGTTTTTGTTGTTTGAAGTAGTTATGGAACATCTACTTCAAAAAGTCACTGCATCTGAGAACACTGTGTATTATTTCAGAAGCTAGCAACAATTAAAAAAAAATCCATTAGGCATCCTTTCTCCTCTCAGACCATTAAGCTTGGCTGGTTTGCCCACCAGTTCATAAGAGTGAGCTGTGCATGACCCCAGAATTATTTTAAATCACTTCCCTACTCCACAACCAACAATCACCAGGAAGTATACTTTAGCTCTGTGCGCTACATTCACAACTCTGATTCTTTTCATTTGTTAAATTGAGTTACAGTAAATCTTAAAATACCTATTATAACTCCAAAACTAGTTTAAAAAAAAAAAAGGAAAAATGAAAAGCTATAACAGTAATCTGTAGTAGGTATGTTTTGTTTTTACTATAGTGGCTTTTCTGTTGTTAGTTGGAGTCTGAAAAACCAAAGTTTGGCTGCCAAAAACACATCTATCTGAAAAAGACAGGAGCTTCTGTTACCTCTACATACAAGAAAGGCTCTCAAGGCTTCATCACACATTTTCATCTTTCATTTAAAAGTGGAAATGATAGTTATTTTTATGCTGCAAAATCATTTTAAATTGTTGATTTTCTTTTAACCTCCATAAAAGAATTTTTCTTTATCAAAATCAAATGTTATTCATCTTCTTTCTAATTATCAGTTCCTTTTTTAAAAGTCAAATCATGGTAAATACAAATCATCAGCTTCCTGACATACTCAGATCTTTTTCTAAAAGTTTAAATGTAAACCTTATATGACAAAGGACAAATCAATATCAAATGTTAGCCATTCAAAATCCTCCCTGATGTTTCTACTCATATAAAAATATAAAAGAATGAAAGTGTTGTGGAAAACCTACAGCAAAGTAGTATTTCTATGGAAAATATTAGCTAGGAGAGTTTATTCTCATTTCTTTTTCAGCTCTGAGCTAGCAACAATGGCCTATTCCTTAAATGACTTGTTCTCCCCTTTTGTTTGAAAATGATGTGGAGGTTACTCCTCCTCATGAAAGTTCAAATCCCAACTCTGCTACTGACCCATTAGGACAAAAACTTATATCAGAACATAACCCAGCCAGGGACATACTGGGTCTGACAGGGAAAAAAAAAGGGACTATACTCTTACCAGAGTCATATGACTTAGCAGGGAGAGCATACAGGTATTGGACTTGCTTCTGAGGGTGTGAGATCAAGGGGAGTGAAATATTAAATTGACTATGGGAAGTCTATCTATTTGGAGAGCACTCTCCCATTTACCATTCTGGCAAGACAAGGGAGGGGTTGCAAGCATGCTAGTAAGATGGTGCCTAAAAGGAAGGAGACTCTGATGGTCCATACTATGTGAGATAGAAATGCTGGAATTGTGATGACAGATGGTATCAACAGAAGAAAGGATTAAAGCCTCAGAGAAGTGGGTACGCTAGGGGGAATCTATGATGCAATTCTTATATCACCAGTAGCTCAAGTGTCTTTCAGATTATTCCCACTGCATTCTTATAACACAGGTGCAGACTTGTATCACTTCACGCCATCACTCATCACATCATACTGTTATTGTTGGTTTATTTTTATAAAATAAAATTGATTTATCCACTAGATGGATGAATCCTTGAGGCTATGAACTCTGCTTTATGCTCATCTATCTTCAATACAGAAAAATGCCTGACATATGATAAGAAGCTAGAATGAGAATAAGACAGATTTATATTAATAGAACACTTACTATTTGTCCACTGCTATGGACTGAATGTTTGTGTTTCCCCAAATTTGTATGTTGAATTCTTAACCTTCAGTGAGATGGTATTAAAAGATGAGGTCTTTGGGAAGTAATTAGGTCACAAGGGTGGGGCCCTCATAAATGGGATTAGTGTCTTTTATAAGAAGAGATAAAATAGAGCTTACTTTCTCTCTCTCCTTTCAGCCATCTGAGGACACAGCAAGAAATTAGGCATCTGCACACCAGGGAGTGGACTCTGTCAACACCTTGATCTTGGACTTCCCAGCCTCTAGAACTGTAAGAAAGAAATGTTTACTGTTTAATCACTCAGTCTAACTTATATTTGTTACACCAGCCCAAACTAAGACACCAACCATTGGGCTAAATGCTGGAAGACAATATAATTTAGTCCTTAAATCCCTGATAAGTATGTATTATGTTATTTCTAGTTTACAGATGAAGAAATTGAGACTTAAAGGGGAAAATCCATTTGCCCATGGTTACATTGCTCCTAAATTGTAGAAAAGGTATTTGAACTCAGGCAATGTGACTTCAGAAAGAGGTGTGTTGCCTTCTCAGTTAATAGGTATTCAATTCACTGTTCAGTGAATTAAATAGTTGACATAAAATATTAAATTTAAATATGGAAATAAAATTCCTGTGAGCAAAATAAGAATCTCTTTATTGGAAGAAGACAACCATCTCTAAGCAATCTATAGACCCATAATTTTTTTTTAATGAATGTATTGTAGTTTAGATTTAAAAATTAAAAACATGAAGATACAGTGGTTATAACGAAAGACTGTGATTTTACAATTATAATATATTGTAATATATTACATGTGTTATAAATATTATAATTCTATAATTAACCAAAATATTTTGAGAAGGAGAGATGAGACAGACACACAGACAAAACCTAAAACACTAAAAAGAAGTTGATATAGATTTATTGGAAACAAAAGGCTGTTACATGGTGAGTGGATTTGGTATTAACATTTTACTGAGCACTATAGTAGGTTTAAGCGCTTGAAACTATTATATTTAATTCTTAAAATATACATTGTGATAATACTCTTACTCCAAATGTGTAAATGAAAACAGTGATACTTAGCATATTGTCTATGCTTAATAAAAATGTGATGCCACATTTTTTCTAAATTCTATTCTATTCATAGTATTTCTGAACATGTCTAAAATTTGAGTTATTTTAAAATTCCAAGATGGCTAAAATGTTTAAACTTAAAAGCATACATTCATGCTTTTAATAAATTTAACTGAAAGGTTAGCCTTTTCATAAAGTATCAGATTAAGATTCAAGTCAATAGAAACTAGAAACAAACTCTCTGTCTCAAATTTATCTTTACCACAATTAGAATACTTCATATCTTTAAATGCTATATGTTCACCTTTTGACTGATGACTCTCAAAAGAAGTTGGAGATTCAAAGCAAATCTATATATGTTTTCTAGTTTGGGCACAACAGTCAGCATGAAGACCATTAAACTATGAATAACTAAAACGATTTAATGTTTAAAGGCAAGCGCATCTTTACATATATGTAAAATTAATATGTTACAACAACCTTACTAATAATTTACACTGTTGAATCATTTAAACATTGAGCAACCATTATCCAAGGTAAATTCTGCTTCAAAATTAGGCTTTTCCTCCTAAAATAGCCATAAATGACTGTATAACATTTTATCTCTAGTGAATTATGAATAAATTTTAATCTTAGAGTGTCAGTAATCTGAATACCATATTTTGAAGACTATGTACAGCTTTAGAGACCATTTTGTGAATGTTTCCACTCATTTTAGTGTAAATGAACAATTATAGAAACTTTAAGGAGACATTGCCATCTTCCATTATCTAAATTCAAAGATCACATCTACTGTTTCTTGGCTTTGAGTAGTGTTAAAAACTTTCTTTTTTTTTTTTTTTTTAAGAAATAAAGAAATATTGGAGAAAAGAAAATTGTCATCTCTTATTTTCACACCCAAAGCAATTTCCAAAAAGAATACAGTGGATGTGTATGTTAATTTACCATTTTAACCTCTGTACACATTTTATTGTGAAGATAAAATTAATTCATCATGTATTGGTCATTCTGGGTAGAAGATTGCTTTAGAGAAAAACAAAGTGAATGCATGCTTTTGACTGATGATATCGTACTAGTCCCACTGTTAACTATGAAGTTAAGTGCTCAGTACTTTTGTACAATTAGGGCATATAACAAACATTTATCAACTACAAGAATGGATTAATTTATAATGGCAAATATGAAGTGATACTTCCCAGTTTCTTGGATTAATGGTTATGAAAAACAATGTAAATTTATTATATTGGAATATTTATACCTTCAAGCTTACAAAGCCAAGACAAACACAGCATCACTCACTGTCAAAGAAAAATAAATACATACTAAAGAACAATAAAAATGCAAAAAGGCTCTAATTGTTTTGTTTTTTTTTTTTTTTTTGCGGTACGTGGGCCTCTCACTGTTGTGGCCTCTCCTGTTGTGGAGCACAGGCTCCAGACGCACAGGCTCAGAGGCCATGGCTCACGAGCCCAGCCGCTCCGCGGCATGTGGGTTCTTCCGGGACCGGGGCACGAACCCGTGTCCCCTGCATCAGCAGGCGGACTCTCAACCACTGCGCCACCAGGGAAGCCCAAAAAGGCTCTAATTTTTAATCTTATGATGTATATTTCTAGAGCTATATATTTTTTACTTCTTTATACTCTATTATTTAACAATCTGCTACCCTTATTTTGTGCCAAGCATTGGAATAACACTTTTGCACATTATCTTACTGATTTTTTCAACTCCTTATGATAAAGACATTATTAAAATTCCCATTTTACAACTAAGAAAACTATTTTAGTTCTTTAACAATTAGCTATCAAGTATTTTCTGTGTGCCAGGAGCTCTTTTAAGCACTCCATAAATATCAACTCAATTCTCAAAGCAATCCTTTTAGTTAGAGATCGTTATTACCCACATTTGCAGATAAGGAAACTGAGAGAAAGAGAGATTATATAATATTCCCAATTTCACAAGTGTTAAGTCATGAAGCGGATACTCAAGCGCAGGCACTCTGGCTCTAAACTAAAGAACACACAACTGATAACTGAGAAGAAGAAAGATTTAAAGGTTAAGTCTACCTACAATACCAAGCTGGGAGCTAGGCCAGTGTGGCTCCTGATCTGGAGCTTGCGCTTCGGAGGAACTTTGCCTTCTCCTGACATGCACTGCTCCATGGGCCACAAGGTCATGAGGCCGAGAGATGAACACTCCCAGAAATTCAGCTCCCCTCAACCATGTACACACTTCCAATGTGGGCAACCCTAAACCTGAAGAATGATCAAGAGCAGCTCTGCAGGGATGTGCAGGCTGAGATAGTCACTCAGACTCCCTTGCTACAGGATGGAGAAGAGACTTAGCAAAGGTAAGCGGACTGCAGCCTGGGGGCCAAGGTCTAGAGGCCAGTGGTCTAGACTCTCTGGGATGTCCTATTTTTATTCAGAACGCTACACTGATTGAATATTTAAAATAAAAACCTGAGCTTCCAGGTAATCAAGAAGGCACATTTTTCAAAATAGAAGCAAAAGAAATATTGTATTTAATAATTTATAACTCTTTACAGTTTTAAATTTTATAACTTTTAAACATCTAGACATAGCTTATTAGTACTGCCGTTGGTACTACTTATCTAGAACCCTATAAATATAAGGAGTAGAACTGTCTATCTAATTCCAAAAAATGCACATTCCTATGCCTTATGTTCTACTATTTTTTTTTTGAAGGGATGAAAAATGTGTGGCCCAAAATGGCAGAGCATATGATTGTAGTGTTCATGAGGTGAAAGGCAGAAGTATTTCCCCTCAACTGCATTTTACTTGTTTTTTATTTTGCAGGTCTTTATGAATTGTAGCTGCACAATAGATGTTTATAGAATTGATGAAATGCAGAGGAATCCTAAAGATTCAGAATGGGATCCAAGAATTATATACAAAGAAACATTAGGCAATTATGATACCAATACCTGGCAGTGCATCTAAAAGTGGTAACTTAGGAATTTACTTCAGCCTGTACAGTCTCTATTCTGCTTCCATCACTTTTTTAACCATTTATGATTAAGGGTAAAGAAACTGCATAAAACACAATTGGCACTGAATTTCAAGTTACCTGACTGATTTCAAGTGTTGATGTAAAATTTTGACAGCTGAATTGCCCTTCCTACCCATTTTTCTGTTACTACAGTATAATGACAGGGATCATAAGTTTTCCTAGATATTCTATCATGTTAACAATTCATCTCATTCAATGTCTCACAGGTAAAAATGAGTACATCATTTGATCTGAAAAATGTTTCTAATTTCTAACAAAACATAACTTCAGGAGAAAATCAATATTACATTAGCTTTGAGGTTAATAGCAACATATAAAGAATAGAAGACAAACATAGCAAGAATATCCAGAAAAAATGAGGAAGAAAACAATCTTACAAGGTCAAAATTCCTTGCCAAAATAGAACGCCCCAACCAGAAAGAATTAATCTTTTTTATTAAATGTTAATATATCTGTTTGGAAAAATGAGCTTTGAAAGGCCTACTCACACATGACTAAAAATGATGAACTATTGTACACAGCAAAACTAGTAGATGAAAGCACTAATCTTTGGGACAGGAAAAGCTAATACATAAAAAGTCAAAATTTTAATATCCCATTGAAAGTTTTCTATTTGGTCATTTTTAATAGCTTTTCTAGTAGAAGAACATTATTTTATGAAGGTGAAATGGAAATACTGAACATATCTTGCTCTCTTAAAACTTTCTCAGTTTTACATAGGGAGAAGCCAACTGGAATGCGTAATCAGATTTCAGCTTTTTCTGTCTTTAATGTCTATTTTATTAGCATGGCAATATTACATGCAATGTTCAGCTATCTAGTTAGAGAACTTTTTATGGATAGGAAGTATGCATATCTTCTTAAGTTTCAGTCTTTTGCAATTCATAGTTCTGTGGTAAGTCAGAGGTATTTTTTTTAAGAATTACTGTGGCACAGAAACCCAAGGGGAGAAGATAATCAACAAAGCTGCCCACACAACAACAACAAAACCCATCTTCTTGGGAAGAAGGAGAAAATGCAATCTAGTAGTTGAATGGTTTTCTATACTATCCCCATAATGCTTAAGTTTAGATAGATATTACAGAGCCTGCATTTTCAGGTGGATATTATGTAAATACAGACCAACGCCAGAAGAAAACCACAGGCGTATGCAATAAGAAAACAGCACTCTGCTTCTCAAACATTTAGGAAAACAGATGGTGGTAAAATTGCAACACAGATCTCTAAAAGAACTATTTTCTTACTGTAGTATGTTGTAATCTCTGATTATAAAATGTTAGAATTGGCTGAAATGTGAGGAAAATAATTTTTTTGCTATAACTCTAAAATATTTTAGCTAACATTTTTTCCAATTGAATCAACAGATTTCATAACTATTTAGTATTAACACAACAATTCAAACTATTGGTAGATGTTGTAATCAAAGGTCTATTTGAGAAACATTGTGTTTCAACCCAAACTTATCAATAATCACATAAAATATAAGTGGTCTGCCCAGTCCAACTAAGTCAGAGATTGACAAACCGGATACAAAAAAAATCAAGGCTCAACTCGATGATGTCGATAGGAAACCTCCTTTTTTTTATATTAAAGATTCAACATTTATTTTATCACAAAAGTCCAGCAAATGAAAGTATATACAAGATCCATGCAACGAATCCAGTTACACACAAGACACATTTAAAACCTGGTTAAATACAAAGATTCATATAGGCTAATGAAAAAGGATGGGAAAAGGTACACAATGTAATTATAATTCATATAACAGTGGGTAAAAAACTATTATTATATAACCATAGGATATTTGATAGTCTAATGGGAAGAACAATGTTAGCAATGTTTCTTTCCACTGGTGAAAACTCTTTTTAACTTAAATATAACCTTAAGAATATATAATTTAAGAGTATTAAAAAGAATACTAAGTGGACAAATAAGGATTATAAGTAGCTATATGCCACTTAAGGTTTGTTTTTGCCTCCAAAAAGGTTTAAAGTCAACTAGCCTTTAATTCTGCCAAGAATTTCTATAGGTCTTAAAATTATGCAATTAAAATCATGCCTCAAAATTATCCATCTGAATATGAGGAGTCCATATATCCACTGATTCCCATCCTTAATTTGTCAATTGTTGCAGCATGAGGTTCCTCACAATTTCAGTTTCCTCACAACTGGGCAGGAGTCAGATGTCCCATATTCAGCATCAGAGAACCCCGGAAGTAAGAATTCATGGTATATCTGAGGTGAGAGCCTACCAGGTAATCCCTACATGAAGCTGGTTGTCATATCAATGCTTGAAGTAAAAGAAAGGCCAAGAGGATATGAGATGGGGCTCTAGATCTGTGCAAATCAAATGCCTAATAGACATCTCAATCTTCACATGTCTAAAATCTGTACCATTATTTTTCTCCACATCAATATAAATTCTTCCTACAGTTCTATCTTCATAAACAGCAACTCCATCCTAACATTTGCTCAAGATAAAATGGCAATAACTTTAATTAAAGTAGGCATATTATGTGAGCCAGGCCGTTTTGAAGTAGAAAAAACTGAGGAAATGTGATATCACTGCATATAAACCAGGTCATATTTATACCCGTGTCAAAATAATTCCCTATGAGAAACTGTGACAAAAAACATAATTGCTTTCTATCCCTCCATATGCTGAGGTGTATATTCACTCTTTAGTATTTAGAGATCATTGGAGACTATCTCTTTCAAGACATTACTGGATTTGGAGAATGAATTAGAAAACTACATAGTAATTAAAGACACATAGAAGTTCTGTGTGGTAGACCACTAGAGTTAGTGTCGAAGTAAGAATGAGAATAACAAGTAACCTACAAACAAATATATAAACTTGATATAATTTTCACAGCATATATTTTTCATCATTTCCTGCAAATAATATGAAAATATATGATGAAAATATAAAATATTAAAATAATATTTACTAATGAAAGTTGGTGTTTCATGTATTTCAGACAATTTAGCATTATTTGATTCAAAACCTGTCAAAAGTTGTCTCAAATCTCATTTACAATCAAATTTCATTTCTTTTCTACTATTTGCACCACTAAGCTACGCAATTACAACTAAATATGGGTGAGTGATTCATTCATTATTCAATGATTTAAGGACAAAGCCTTTATTAATATTTAAGTCCCCTTCTCAACAATGACCTCCTTTTTTTTTTTTTTTTTTGCGGTACGCGGGCCTCTTACCATTGTGGCCTCTCCCGTTGCGGAGCAAAGGCTCCGGACGCGCAGGCTCAGCGGCCATGGCTCACGGGCCCAGCTGCTCCACAGCATGTGGGATCTTCCCAGACCGGGGCACAAACCCGTGTCCCCTGCATCGGCAGGCGGACTCTCAACCACTGCACCACCAGGGAAGCCCTGACCTCCTTTTAAGTTACTGGAATTTTTAAAATTTATGTTTTCCAAAGAAGTTTTATGTAATGCATTATTAAATTAAAAGGCAAACTACATATTTATATAATTAATATTTAACTTCAAATCACATATATGTAAGTAAAGTAGAAAATTTACTTAATTAAGCTTAATTAACTGTCATTAAGTTTATAAAATAAAACTATTCTCAACGTTTAGCATTCAATGTTTATTTTGTGGCCAATGTAAAAAATTTATATCTTGTTTCTTGTATATTTCATCTAACCCTGCAAATATACAGATTTAAGAGTAATATGAATTAATTAACATTGCAAAATGTTTCCTATATAGTCAAGTGCAAGTGTTCAGAACATAACATAAATTTGTGAATAACTCTGGAAACACAAACTGGAGGATGGAGAGAAACAAGAAGTGCTCAGCACTTCTTGCAAATAGTTTTTAATTATGCAGGAATTGATTGCATTCATGCCACCGGAAAGAGCAGATTTGACAAGTTAATTTTTCTTTTCTCTGTGTAAGCATTAGTGTCTCTCAAATACTCCCTGCACTCCTTCTAGCAGTGACACTTCCCAGAAATCTTCACAACATTCACATATAACCATCCTTTGTTTTGAAGACATTAGACAAGTGTTTTCCTGGTGCCTGATCAAAGGAGACGTTTAGGGTTATAAAAGCTGTGTGGATACAGAATTTAGGATACCCCTAAATTCTTACATTTGTTTTTTGTGCTTGTGATATATGAGCAGGACTCCTCCTGTCCAGTTCTTAGGATGTTTTCATTGTGGGCACTGGAGATTTTTGTAGACATGCGAGATTTCTTTGTTACACAGAACTACCCTTTGCATTTCAGCCTTCTAAAATTTCTAATCCCTACCTACCTAATTGGGTGACACCTACGAATCCTTGTGTGAACCAGATAGCCTTTTACATATCTCCTAAATTTCTCCTAGGTGATGATATTTCTTCCATTGTTCCACACTGCCCTATAGTCAGACAGGTGAGTGGTGAGAACTGGCACAATTTAAATGGAGGTAGGTCTGACTTCACTTGGACCTATAGGCTTGTGAGATCTAGAGCTAGCAGCATTTGGTTCATAGCCCTATAAATGAGAATATTTGGACAGCAAAGTTCTGCTGCATAGCCTGGTAGGCTTAATTTTTTTTTTTTTTACTAAGTAATAATTTATCCAGAGAATTACAAACTATAAGTAGCTCATACACCTTTCTTCATATTTCTGCACCAGCTGATCTACATCGACCAATAGGAAGGATTAGTATAAAAACATCCAAGTCCTGGAACGTGGCAAGTATACACCCACCACATTCCAGTGACATATGAGACAAATCATTCAATCTCAGCATGTCAGCCTTTTTTCCTGCTGAACAAGATGGGTCTTCTCTGTCCTTCTCAACCACTCAACTAGTTGAGCTGACTTGGTTCATAAGATAAAATCTATTTGCCTTCCTCAGTGCATATAAAGGCTAGTAAACTATTAAAGAGGCCAAAATTTAATTACATGTTGTGGATAGGCTCATTTTTATAATCTTCAAAATTTCCACAAATGGTAAAGTATAATTCTAGACACTCTTGAATCACTACAATGTGGATAAAGAATAGCAACAACAAAGGCTTTACTGCCTAGCAATAAAAATGCCTCGACTGATCTCACAGGTATACATTTAGTTAGCCAGCCTCCTATAACAATGCCTTTCTGAAAGATTATTTATAGCAAAATTGTTGATAGGATAAAGAATATTCAGAATAGGATAAAGGGTTAGAAGCACACTTGGCTAAAAGCATATTTTTTTTCTTCCTAAGCTTGTGAATCTCTTCACATATAAAACAAGTAGAAACAAGAATTTGAAAATCTTCTTCAAAAACCTCTAAAACTTGATTTTTTTGATTCTTTATTTAATGATGAAGTACATATTTAATAAAGAAAATAAAAATTGGGAGATGGATATTCTAAGTCAAAAAAAAATTTAGGGACTTTCACCTATACTGACATTGAGCCAGACTCTTGCATTACATCTGCAAACAATAATATCTTTTATATACTGTAGACACACCCAAAATCATACAATTTTAACAAACATTTTAAAATATGTATACATATTTTAAGGAAAAATTGCTAAAATAGCACAGCAATAGTGACATACGGATTTATAGTTGTTGGTCCTGTAACTCTACTATGACAAATTCATCATAGAGAAATAATTGAACAGAAGATACACACACTCAAGTGCACACACACACACACACACACACATATATACATGTGCAAGATCATATAATAAGATATTCTTTACTATAAAAATATAAAGATCATAGATGGCAGATGGATAGGAAACAACACAAATTTTTAAAAGAGGGGATGGCTCAGTAAATTATGGAATAGCAGCAGAGAATAAGGTTGGAATTCATGATTATAGACTCTCTCAAGAGGAGAAATGCTTATTATATTATTTCAAAAGCAGAAAAGCCTTGTGAATAATTCTATATTCTATAAAATGTGTATGCACGTGGATAGTAAACAGAAGTTCATATGTGACAATAAAAATAATTTTAGTTGGATGGAAAATGTAATCTGCTTCTTGTCTCTATATATCTATAATTTATTATATGTCTCCTTAATAATAAATTAAACTACTTCATTGTACAAATCTTAAAAACTAGTATGTCAATTAAAAGCATGTGTAAAGAGAGAAAGAAAGACTATACACTACTATCAAAAAGTGGCACACTTCAGGTTATTTCTATGTTGGTGTCATTATCTTCTTGGTAACAGTTTACAATTAAATAAATATTCAGAGTGCCTTAATTGGAGACCAGTATGCAAAACATAGTCTTGTTAATAAAGTAAATATATTGGAATGATAAGATTTACAAAAATTTGACTTAAGAAAAAAGGATTTGCTTATAATGTCATGCAGCCAATAGTATGACAGCAAAACAAAGTACACCATAAAATATTAGCTAAAGATATGAAAAACAATCTTAGCTACTTTTATCCACTCTGTCCCAGCATTCTATAAGCTGAGAGAATATTAAGCAATAATCTTTCCACAGAACTTTGTGAAACAGCTTTTATCTGTGCAAAAGTGGAATGTGATGTTCAGAAATCACTCTAGCTCTGGGAAATAAAAATATTAAAATTCAGAGAAGGGGAAAATGCAATAAATATTTGTACAACTGCATGAAGAGAGAATCTGAGAACTCAATAAAAGCTCAAAATCCTCTCTAAATACCTAGTTATACTCAATCATTTTCTCCCCCTTGCTGTTTCTGCAGTTGTTGAAGAAACAGCTTATCATCATGGTGCTAGTAACTATGTCTTAATCATTTGTAATCCCTGTGGTTGCACAAAATCGAGTCATATAAACCGAGAAATTCTGCATTGCTGAAAGAAAGTAGGTCACAGATAAAGGCAGATATATAGTCTAGATCACATAGCCTAAAGCCCCAAATTAGATGAGGAATACAAAGGAAGATAAATATTGTTCTCTCTATTTCCCATTTACGTCAAATTTAACCCCATCGCAAAAGAGAATGGAAATAATTATTGAGCATTCACTGGAGTCTTGAATTTCTACCGCATTTTTCTTGCATTTCATAGGCAGAAAACTGTGCTCAGTTGTTTAACTTGTCAAGGTTGGTTTTGCTCTGAGTAGACAGAATTGTCTATCTCTTTCCTAATTATGTTTCTCTCCCTCTCGCTTCCTCTTCCTTCTTTTTTATCGCCTTTAACTAAAAAATGCAAAGATAAGAGTATATAAAATCAATTAAATTAATAGAATAAGACTACTGATTAATCTTTAATTACTATGAGACCCAATACTAATAAATAAATCTCCTGCATCCCTGAGATTTAGTGGACAAAGCCAAAAAGTTAGCTACTCCTTAATATTTTATTAGCAAACAATAGGTACCAATGGCATGAGACATAGGATATATGTTGCAACATGTTCTTTCTGTGGCAAAGCATATTCTAACTGTGTAATGTAGTTATGTACGCAGATAGGAAGCAAAATAAAAGACATAAAATATTCTTAAATCACAGAGGATCATTCGTCTCTCCATATCTCTATTTATTCCAACCAGATGAATATAGCAGCTGAGTCCACAATATATCTCAGATGCATATATTTGATAAATCCTTGCCAGATGCAACATGGTTATACATTTCCTTAATCATTAATAATTTAATCTGGAGGAGATAATGGGTTTTTCTTTCATTGTAGAAATGGGGAGAATGACATGATTAATTATGTACATTCACATCTATTCCATGAGAATCATAATGCTGGAATAACTCTATATTTCAATTAGTTCAACTCTTTTCTCTATAAATAAGAAAACAGAAGCCCAAAACATTTTGCCCACCATCCAGTCACAAAGTATCAAATATCTACATTAACTATCTTTGTGGTTGAGACACTAAAAAGGGTTGTTATATGCAAATATTTTCTAGGAAGCATAATGTGTGCATAATTAAAGCTAATTTGAGCTAATACCTTATCTTAAAGGTAAGCATAATTTAAGCTAATATCTTTGCTTAAATTAATCAAATGAGTTACAGTCAACCAGACAATTAATGGAGACAATATGGAATACAAGCATTCTAAGGAGAAAAGCAAAGGGAACATCACTATCTGAAACATACATCACTGACAAGAGAATTTGCCTAAGAAGCTTATACTCATGTATGTTGCTTGCTATAGCAGAAAGACTCCACGCACAAAGAAAAGAACATCACCCAGAAGGAAAAATAAAGATCAGAATGGTCAATGAAGATAAACTTTGCAATTTTTATGTGGGAATAAGGTTAAGGTACCTGTCAACTTATATAAAAAATTTTGGTAAAGACAACATTTCCCTACTGTCAGTGTCTTTTAGACTCTTGAGAACCCTCCTGTTTTCCATTAAGTTTGTATATCAACCACAGGAGTTTAAGGACTCTGCATGAGTCTGAATCCAAAAGACATTTCCAGTTGTATGTTTGTTTGTTTTTAGTATTGGTCATCATTAAACTTGTAAGGACCTTGAGTCAAAATTCAATTTATGACTTCTGGTCCTCTGAAGATGGTGCAGACCCATATCTCCCAGCTTTTCCTCTTTATAACTATAAAACATGCAAATAATAAGAGAGAACCAAAGGAGGAATCTGAAAGGGATAAGGAGAAGTTGAACTGGATGAAAATCCAGGATTGAACAACTCAGTGGCGGGGCACCTTATAGCTCTCTATACAACAGAAGACCCACATCAGTGTTTCCTGATCCCCAACCTAGCAGCAAAAGGAAACTCAAGTAGGTTCATTGCTCCCCCAAAACAAAAAAGGGAAATCACCAATAAAAAGAAAGCAGGGCAAGTGTTCATTTGTACTGGGCCTGAGAATCCCCACACCACCAAGAGCTACAAGAGTGAAGGGTAGAATCAAGCAGAGGGAATTGGTCAAAGCAAAGAAAAACTAAAGAATTTTTCACTAACAAACCTACTCTAAAGGATTGATAGAATGAATTTTAAGTAGAAAAGAAATGATTTAAAAAAAGAATCCTGAAGCATCAGGAAAGAGGAAGAAACAACAGAGCAAACATAGGAGTAGAAGCAATACACTATGCTTTCCCTTTATGAGTTTTATAAATCATATTTCATAGTTGAAACAAAATTTAATACTCAAGACAATGGCATTTAAAAGTGGAGGAAGATAAAAAGCTCCAAATGAACGTGAAGTTTTCACATTTCACTTAAGTGATAAAATGTTAGCACCAGTACACTGTTATAAGTCACAAATACATATTGTAATAGCCAGAGCAACCACTGTGAAATGTATACAAAGAGATATACTCAAAAACATTATAACTAAATAAAGATGGAATCTGAATAAACTTTCAAGTAGCCTGCAGAAGTATAAGAAAGGAAACAGTAAGAAGAGCTACAAGAAACAAAACAAAAAAATTAAATGGTAGAATTAATAACTATCATGGTATATCAATAACTACCTTAAATGCAAATGATTTAAGTACATCAATCAAAAGACAAAAATGGCAGAGTGGATAAATCACACACAGACACACACACACATACACACAACCCTACTACATGCTACTCACAAGAAACTCACTTGAAATACAACACAGGTAAGCTGAAATAAAAGGATAGAAAAACAAAACAAAACAAACAAAAAAAAGAAATAGAAGAATGGAAAAAGACCATGCAAAGATGAATTAAAATTTTAAAAAGCTGTATTAATAGCATATAAAGAGGACGTCAGAGCAAAGAAAGTTATTAGATATAAAGAGAGAGTTTAAATAATGATAAAATAATCTATCAGAAAGACATAATGGTTCTAAATATATACACAGCAAAGAGCAGAGCCTCAAAATACACAAGACAAAAACTGATAGAACTTGTGGTACTTGAACAACCGCTCCCCAAAATATCCATGTCCCAATCCCAGAACCTGTGAATATGTCACTTAACATAGTAAAAGTGAGTTTACAGATGTGATTAAATTAAAGATCTAAGATGTGACATAGAGAGATTATTGCATATTACCCATGAGAGCTTAATCTAACAATTGTCCTTATAAAGAGAGGGGTGAAATGGTGAAAGACTCAATGGTCTTTGCCTAGTAATTAGAATAAAACAAGAGTGTCTATTTCCATTACTCTTATTCAATACAATAACTGGGAGCTCCAGCCACTATAATAAGGCAGAAGAAAAAAATAAAAGGCATACAGAATTGTAAGTAAGATATAGAATTGTCTCAGCCACGGATAACATCATACTCAGTAGTGAAAAGCTGAAAGCTTTTCTTCTAAGATTAGGAGCAAAACAAGATGCCCACTCTCATCACTTTTATTCAACATTGTACTGGGAATTCTAGCCAGACCAATTAAGTGAAAAAAGAGATAAAAGTCATCCAAGTTAGAAAAGAAGAGGTAAAATTGGAGTAATATCTAGAATATATAAAGAACCCTTAAAATTCAACAGTAAAAAAAATATTAATGGACAAAAAACATGAATAGGCATTTCATCAAAGAAGACATACAGATGGCAAATAAGCACATGAAAGATAGTCAATATAATTTGCCACTGGGGAAATGTAAATTAAAAGCACAATGAGATATCGCTATTCACTGACCAGAATGGCTGAAAGTAAAAAATGATGACAAATATTGGCAAGGATGTAGAGAAGCTCTATCATCATACATTGCTGGTGGGAATGTAGAAATCAAACAACTACTCTGGAAAACAGGATAGCAGTTTATTACAAAAGAAACATACAATTACCATATTACAACAATTGTATTATGGGGCATTCATCCCAGAGAAACAAAATATTATGTTCACAATAATAATATGATGACAGTAAGCATAATAATAACTGATGTTTATGAGCAACTTTCATGTACAAGGTATTATTGGAGTGTTTTAAAGGCACTAATTAATTTCATCTTCACAACAATTGTATGAGGTTCTATTATCCCCATTTTATAGATGAGGAAAATTTGAGAAAGGCTACAGAGCTAATGAGCCAGAATTTGAACTGAGGCAGAAGAGGATCAGAGCTCACATAGACAATGCTCTATACTGTCTTCCTTTGATTGATTCAAAGTATTTCTATTTCTCCCTGGGGTTGAAAATAAATGTTCCCATCACTCACTTCAGTACTATCTAGACAAGTATACGGGCTGTGAGTAAAAGAACTGAACAAATTGCTCCTCAAGGGGCAAACCATGGTGAGAAATTCAAAGAGTCACACACCTGTAGAATATTCCAGTATAGGGACATGAGCACAGGCTGTGCAGTTAAGCAGGCCTGAGTTCAAATTTGAGCTTCATTCTTAGCAGTTGTAGAATCTGCATTATTCAGGACTATTTCAGTGGCAGTTGTTAGAAAATCAACTTTTTAATAAAGAAAATTGAATGGAAAGATATTGATGCTTCACAGAAAGTAGGAGACAAAGATACTAGGTCTGACTCAGGAATCTCAGGGACTGAAATAGGGGATTTGATACTATTGGAATGGTCATTTCTCTCCATCTTTTATTCTTTTGCCTCTCTTTATCTTGCATCCCACAACATGGAATGGACAGAGGAAACCAGTGGTTCTGAGCCTTGGAATTCATGGCCAAAAGGTAAATGTGAGCCATTCCTTATTCTCCAACAAAAATATCCAGTGAAATGATTCCAAATACCCCATTCTTTTCTAGCCAATCAATCAATTACTGGGAGCCAAAGGGTATACCTCTACTTTCAGAGAGGGGGAACCCATCTCCAGAAGGATGGGAATAGAGGGAATTGGCCAAGTAGGTAAACACAATAGCTACCATGTGGTTAGTTTTTTTTTAAATTTGAAGTCATATAATTCTATACCCCACAAATTAAATTACATATAAAGTAACTAGCATACTAAGATGCTGAACAGATATTAGTTTCTTTATGTCCCTCCTTCCTTTCCCAGAAATACTAGGCAGATGTTCATAAAGGCTGAGGAATCTCTAGATGAGAAAGAGTAGAAAGATGGAACTGTGTGTCTTTTCTTCTCCTCTTCTAGGGCTTTACATAAGTACCTTGTACCAAGAGTGCTACTGGAAGTAGACCATGAAACCTCGTTTTCTGGAGCTTTTCTCCAAGCCTTCTGTCTGTATTCCCATATCAGTTTATACAAGGACAATTAGAGTGCCATCATACTGATTATAGTTATTGACTTGCATGTCTTTCCCCCTTGATAGAAAGTGAACTTCTGGAAGCTAGAAAGGCTCTGACTGGCATCTGAGAAGTGTTCCATAAAACAAATGAATGAATGAGTTCAGGAGTCATGAATTTATGGCCATGGTTCAGTTCTTATTGAATTAAATATAGACTGAAATCATACTGAGACTTATAATGTGTCAGGCATGGTCCAAAGTGCACTGTATCTATCATCTTATTGGATCTCTACAATTCTGTAAGTTTTTAAAATATTTTTATTCCTCTCCTCCTCCCACCTTTGTGTTTTGTAGATGCAGAAATTGAGGGTTAGAGGGTCAAGTGATACTTTCCCCAAACCATCCATTTAGAGCCAGGATCCTGGTCCTTTATTCAGCATGATTTTTGTATGGATGTCACATACTTCCACAGAGAAGTGTACATATAGGTAGGAAGCAGTGTATTCAGCCAGGGACTTTGTCGTTAAACACCATCTGTAGTTTACTGACCTAGGAGCATCTGTCAGGATTAGGTGACTTTTTTTTTTTTTTTTTCCTGCCTGGCAGGAGGCTGCTAGATATCCGAGGGCTGTGAGGTAGCTGTCATGCTATTACTATATCTATCACTTGTTAGCTGGTGATTTTTACTGAAATACATGTCTGTATGAAAGCAGTTTTTTTCCTGATCCTATTATCTTCTTCCTAAGGAGCAGGTCTAAACTTCTGTTACGGAGCCTGTCTTGTAGCATTTTGTTCTGGGTCCTTACAACTCAGCATTCAGCTCCTGACCTCAGCTGAGGAAGAGGAAATGTCAGACTTGAACACAGAATCTGCTGATCACAGTTAAATAAAACCCGAAAGAGTCTCTCCTGCCCGGAGGCTAGAAGGTTCTTATTCCTCCAGAGGGCTTCTATCTCCTAATAGCTGACGTGCACAAACTCTCAGAAGTGAGAAACAGATAAACCTGGACTCCACAGTTTTATATTTGTAATGTGAAATATGCCTCTCTAACAATGGGCATGTCTTAGTCCCTGAACCAGGATACCCCTTTCCAGAAGGAAAATATCTAGATAAGCAGAATTTTCTTCAGAAGATTACTTGGTAAATCCAGAATCAGAATGGATTATAGGTAATATTTCCCTAAGTTCAAAAAGCACTGGTCAACTCCTCCTAGACTTTCACAGACAACAACACTCTAGAGAATGTTCTTGGATTTTGTTTTGTTATCTTGTTTTTTTCCCCAGTGTATTCTCCCTTTTGCAGTACTAAACATACTTATTGACAAAATTTCTTCTCCACTCTATTTTTCTAAGAAGCCCACTCTGCTTCTGTTCACTGGTTCCTTCTTAAAACAGGCAATGGCATGATAATGCTACATTCTATTTTAGAGTGGACTTCACATTACCTTTCAAATGACCCAGTGACCATGGCCCACAGTAAGATATAATTTTATATCATGACCCAGTTTCATATATATGTGTCCGTGTATATGTGTATGTGTATCTTTATATAAATATTAATCTTTACCTATATGCATATAAATTGATTTCATGATCCATGATAGGTCATGACCCTCAGTTTGAAAACAACTCTCTAGAGGAAAAGCCTTGGATTACCTCCCAATGTGCTAATTTTGTTAGATTTATCAAATTTTAAGGACGCCCTTTTGTGGCAGATCAAGATAGAGTCTGTCAGCCTAATGTTGTTGAATTCCAAAATACAACTGAATGGTAAAGGCAGTAGAAACAGCTGGTAACCTTAAGACATTCTCCCCATTGTCAACTAGAAAAAAAATGCTCAGTGTAAGAGTTGTGGGTTGAGTTTTATTTAGTGTCTTACTCAGGACTACAGCCTGGAAGACAGCCTGTCAGATAGCTCTGAGGAACTACTCCAAAGAGGTAGGTGGAGAGGCCAGTATATATGTGGTTTTGGCTAGGGAAGCCGTGCATTCAAGCATACATCTCAGTAAAAGGCTACCGCTGGTCATGAGGATCAGATATCTCAGCTAATGATTTTAATCCTTTCTATGAATGGGATGATGCAAGAATCTGGATTCATTGAAAGTTTTCCTGAAATATATCCAACTATCTAAGTGCTGGTTTTGTGCAGAGTGCCTTTTCCTGTTCTTTGTCCTGAATTCCTTTCAGGGCACACTGTAGGTCAGTGACTGCGGTGGCTAATGACTTGATCCTTGTAGAACTGGAATGGCGGGCAACATTTTTTTGTTTTCACCATGCTCCTCTATCAACTACATGTTAATAACAGCTCCCCACCCACCAACACATTGCTTACCAAAAATGTCTTCAGACATTGCCAAAAGTCTCCTGAGGGGCAAAATCGCCAGATAAATGCCTTTTGCCACATTGCAAGCCCACAGATTCCTAGCATTTCTCTTTTCCTTTTATTTCTGCTTGTAGAAAGTTAATCCTTTCCTGAGTTCATCATTTTCTTGTAGTACTTCACCATTTGCAACTAATACCAAACCCTATACTCTGATTTCCAATTTACATACTAGAGCTATAAGTTCATCAGACATGCAGCCTAGTTTCTGTTTTACAGAATGTGAGACTCATTCTCATTATAGCCCTGGCTTATAATAAATCCTCACCCATGCAATACTCAATGACAATGTTTGGACATCTAATACAAGAGTTACTAACATCATAAGAGCCAGGTAGCAGTGACCAAAGTAGAATCAATCTGAGTACGGATCAAATGTGGTGTGAGTTGCCAGTTGAATTCTGTATGATAGACCACATTTGATGTATTTTAAAATGAACCACATTTTACTGAATGAAAGCTCTCTGTGCAGCTGTTGCAGAAGCAAGTTGATCCTTGCTTGAAGCAACTGTGGAGAAGGAAGACATTTTCCTCTACCCTCTAGGTTCTTCTGGTTGGTCTAAGAATTAAATCTACATGAGACAGATTAACAGGAAATCAAACAAGCTTAATAACATATATACAAGGCAAAGACCCAGGAAAACTGAGTAACTTGCAAAATGGCTGGAGCCCTTACCTTAAATATCATCTTGAGCTAAAGACAAAGAGAATGTTGAGGTTAGTGGTTTGGGACTTCAAAGGGCAGGAAGGCAATTCACATGGAGATGGAAAAGCACATGTTTGGTAAGCAAATGTTTGCTAGGCCACGCAGAGAGGATGGGACACAGAGTAGACCCTGATCTCTAGGCCCTGAGGAGGTTGCCCTACCACACCTAGCCCAGATTTTCTGCAGATACCTCTGGTGACAGCTCTATTCCAGGAACAGGCCCTGTATGTAAATTCTTTTAGGCAGTAAGGGGGAAGTCAAAAATCCTTCCTGAATCTTTTAGGCCTTGATTGTTTTCGGCTCAAAGTAATCTGCATGGCAAAGAGACTCATTTTAGGAAGGGAAATTTTGCTCCCCACACAGCATAAGCAGATCTCTATATCTTAATCCCCAAACTAAGATGTAAACTAATAAAATAGTTGCAAGTGTTGTGGCCCAGAGTAGGTCACCCCAAAACGTGCCTCAATGATATATTATTTTGAATTACTTTGATACTTAACAAATGGCCAAGGCCAGAGGGGTCCTCTAACCCTCCTTTCTGTCTCCCTGAAAGCAGGAAATAAATCTCTCATGTGAAAGATGTACTCCCTACATCTGGAGGTAAAAGGAGACCCTTATTGCAAAGATAGGGAATTTGGCCAAGAAGTCTAAGTAAACAAAGAAAAACAAAAAGGTTTGCGCACCACTCAGTTCTACAAGGATTAAGTCTTTAGCCACTGGGTTTGCTGACTAACAAAGCACCCTGAGGGAATTCAGGATGAAAAACAAGATGAGGCACTCCCTGCTTTGGAAAAACAGTCCCCATAGTTAGATGTATATCTCAGGAAGAATTTTTTTTTTAACATCTTTATTGGAGTATAATTGCTTTACAATGGTGTGTTAGTTTCTGCTTTATAACAAAGTGAATCAGCTGTACATATACATATATCCCCATATCTCTTCCCTCTTGTGTCTCCCTCCCTCCCACCCTCCCTATCCCACCCCTCTAGGTGGTCACAAAGCACCGAACTGATATCCCTGTGCTATGCGCCTGCTTCCCACTAGCTTTCTATTTTACATTTGGTAGTGTATATATGTCCATGCCACTCTCGCTTCATCCCAGCTTACCCTTCCATCTCCCCATGTCCTCAAGTCCATTCTTTACGTCTGCGTCTTTATTCCTGTCCTGCTCCTAGGCTCTTCAGAACCACTTTTTTTTTTTTTTTTAAGATTCCATATATATGTGTTAGCATATGGTGTTTGTTTTTCTCTTTCTGACTTGCTTCGCTCTGTATGACAGACTCTGGCCAGACTCTAGGTCCATCCACCTTACTACAAATAACTCAATTTTGTTTCTTTTTATGGCTGAACAATATTCCATTGTATCTATGTGCCACATCTTGTTTATCCATTCATCTGTCGATGGACACTTAGGTTGCTTCTCTCAGGAAGAATTTTAATGAAAATGAACCCAGATTCTTGCATCTTCCCATACCTAGAAAAGCACTAAAACCATTAACTTGAGACACCTGTTCTTTGTGACTAGCAGTAATCTTTTACCAAGGTGTATGCTTGACTGCACATACTTCCTAGCCAAAAATCGTATATAAGCTGGCTTCTCTCCTACATCTTCAGAGCAGTTCCTCAGAGCTAAAGACAGGCTGTCTCCTAAACTATAGTCTCCGATAAAGTATACATTTAAACTCACAACTTTTCTTTAAGTTGACACCTATATAAACAAACCAGTATTATCCTCAGCACAAACTGTTTAGATTCTTCACTAACTGGGCAACTAAGTTTCTTTGTCCTTCCTTCCAATTCCTCTAAAATTTATTGTTTCTTTGTCTAAAACTTAGACCACTTCTTACATCCCATTTCTATGAGATGCCATGTGCATGAATTAAAATCTGTTTCTTTTTCTCCTGTTCATCTATCTTGTGTCAATTTTATTATTAGTCCAGCCCCAAGAACTCAGGAGGAGTAGGGGGGAAAATTCTCTCTCCCCAAGTGTTTCGTAGTATAAGAAGAAGTTTGAGAGAGATGTTTTGAAAGTCTGGATTATGGAATTTCTGGGCTACATTAATGATGAATGGGAACAAAAGGATAGAATAGAAAAGGTTGTGGGATAATAGAAATTTGAACCATATAACTGTAGTAACTCTAAGAAAAATGTCAAGAAGTGAAATGGCAACATTCCATAAGTTGAGAGTTATTCTATAGAATTTTGAAGAAAAAATATTGATTGTAATTTTAAAAAACACATGGGGATTTAGTTATCAATAAACACAAAATATTGTTTCAATACCAACATCACCAATTTTTTTTTTTTTTTGCAGTATGCGGGCCTCTCACTGTTGTGGGCTCTTCCATTGTGGAGCACAGGCTCCGGACACACAGGCTCAGCGGCCATGGCTCACAGGCCCAGCCGCTCTGCGGCATGCGGGATCTTCCCGGACCAGGGCACGAACCCGTGTCTCCTGCATCGGCAGGTGGACTCTCAACCACTGCGCCACCAGGGAAGCCTTCACCAACTAATTTTTGGGGATTGCCTTATCAGTGTCTGGAGGGATACTACTGTATACTGTATGGGATGGACAGAGGGACATGGGCTCTGTCTGGTCACAATGAGAAGCCATTGAACCTTCATGAGTAGAACAAAACAGCACAGATGTGGTCTCCTGACTTTTATCTCCCATCAAAGTTTAGACCTAAAGGCTTTATCTCCTTTGGGATAACTTTGGGACAGAAGGGGCTCCAAAAAAATTTCATCAGTGTGCTCTACACACTTAGGTGTAATTAAACTTAATTGTTAGAAATTTACATTTCTAACATTTGCATTTGCATTTCAAGATGTATCAGGCACATCTGCATTTCAAGATGTATCAGAATCTCTAGTCAATGATTTTTAGCGAGGCAAACAAGCGCACACACGTGCACGCACGTGCACACACACACACACCAAGGAATGTTCAGAGTGTGTTTTCAGAGAGGAAATTCTTTAAAAACTGTAAACTAGCAGGTTACCCTGAATGCATGATGCCCCTCTTCATTCACTTGGTTGCCTTACCCCTCCCTGTCCGATCCAGTGTTGCCACAACTAAATGGGTGAAAAGAAATACCTAATTCAGATAGGAAAATTAGGCAAAAAGAGGGAATGAGAGAGAGAGGGAGGAAGGAAGAGAGAAGAAGAGTGAGCGTGGCATGAGGATCAAATACTGGGAAGAGAAGAGCTCATATCAAAAGTCAGCCCAAAGAAACATAATGGCTGGTGTGAGGCTGAGGTCCCCTCAAAAACGACTTAGTGTGACACAATGTGATTTGCAAATTCATATATATATATACACACACTATATATATACACATACATATATATTCTGCGTATCACTACTAGACTTTACATCTCTTTGTTGACTGGATTCTTGAAAGCCTGATGCAGCTGAATTTTCACAATCTTAATATTTTGAATCTGATATTTTGAAATTGTCATGTCTCCCTTCCTTCCATGCCCCCTGCCCCCTGTAGGTGTTGATATCTTTAGGGGAAAAATCAGCCATTCTTTTACGTTGGCTCCTTTTAACCTTTTTAAAGGTGGCTTATGGCCTTAACTGTCTACTTCACTTGATCATTTTGTCCAGTACAGCATGGCTCATTCTTGGCTTTTCTTCTAAATAGGAGGAAGTATGCATTTGACTGGCTTCAATCGATCATTTTGTCATTTCAAACAACCAAACTGAGCTTTGGGTTGTAATTTGCAGGCTGGCAAATATCTTGAGAGGAGGCTGCTTTCACCTGAGTTTAGTGAGAATGACTGGCAGGAAGTAGGGCTCCTGTATAACTCTGCTCCTTAAAATCAGGGCAGAAAGAGCAGTTGGGAATTTTATCACCACCTTCAACAACTAATTTGAAAAAAAAAAAAAAAAAGCTGCTACTTATCAAGTGTACCGCTACAAAGAATCAAAAGGAAAAAAATCAATAAAAGATACACTCTTAAAATCACATCCATCATCTTCATACGATGAAAACTGTGTGACTGTGAATTAGACGGTACTTTAAGATGCCTTTGTAAACAAGAATAACTACTTTTTTCCCTAAGCCAAGAAATAATAACATACCATTATCAGTAGCAAGTAACAGAATAGAAATTTGCAAGTGCACAGATAAGACAGACTTTAGATTTAGTTAGATTCAACATGCATCTTACATCAGCAAGACCCAGTTTGTTTCTTTCTGCTCTGTATTCATCAGTGTCAAATTACACTAAGCTTTGCTCTTTAGGTTCCATGATGATTACCTTTAGCTTCTGAAACAACACACTTCATTGTCCATATCCCAAGAGACTGCAAGATTCCCTTCTATATCCATTGAACAGAAATCTCTGGCTTTACCTTGTTGGGCCCCAGTACCTCAATGGCATATTGATTATTTTGAATTAAAGTTACTTAAGAAACGGAGGATGCAAGAGGGACACTTTGACCCTCCTCTCTCCCTCCCTTAAAGCAAGAAATAAATCTTCCTGTGAAAGGTGCCCTCTCTGTACCAGGAGGTACAAGGACATTCTTATCTCCAGAGACAGGGAATTCAGAGCCAAGAAGCCTATGTAAACAAATTTTGCTACTTCTTTACTAATTTATTATCCAAGCTCAAACTTTGCTTCAATTCCTTACTAATTAACCACCCAAACTTAAGTTTCTTTGTCCTGTCAATTCCTCTCAAATATATTGTTTCTTTTTCTGAAAATATGTAAAAGCTGACTTCTTTGGCCACTTCTTAGCCCCCGTTTCTATGAGACCTCTGTGTTCACAAATTAAAATATGTTTCTTTGCCTCCCATTAATCTGTTTTGTGCTAATTTTATGATTAGTCCAGCCACAAGAACTCAAGAGAGGCAGGGGGGCAATTTACCCCCTTCCCTGACAACCTGATTGGTAGACTTAAGTGGCCATTCCTGAGCCTCCATCATTGTGGCTGGTGATTGCCAGGCACTGATATACATAAGCCTAGGTTGTTAAGGTTTCCCTGAAACACTAGCACGGGCAAGGCAGAAGGGGACCTTGCTAATTGGATAGGCTCATCAGGGCCCAATACCCGGATATACAGGCAGAATCAGTCCTATCTACTATTAGATTGCTACAAAATACAAGAGAGTAAGGTGGGTACGCTTATCACATATTAGGAATGTGCAGACATGCCCTGATTTTTACCAGGTGACTACATTGATTACTTAAATTGAAAGCAGTTTCATTTCCGCAACTACGTAGCATTATCAGCAAAAAATTTCATAAATGAACTTTTATTTTCTTATCTCTGAAGTGAAATATTGCCTTCCTTAAAGCATTTTGGTGAGTATCACAGGAGACAATATATCCAAGAAACCTTCATCAATGGAAAAAGAGCTGCTTTTAGGAGCCTGCTTTTTAAAAGTATACAGGCACCATTTTGTAAGGTTATTTTCAATACATTGTACCTTTAAATTTTATTAAAATTCAAACATTTCCATAACAAATAATCTCACTTTTAATGACAAAATTTTAAAATCGTAACGAATGGAAACTAGTGCAATGTAACAGGACATAATATTTAAATTAGATTTGAAAGGACATTTTCTTCCTAACTGTTGTGTGAAAAAAAATTTAAGAAATAGCATTAAAATTTTATTTTCAGTTAGAAATGGATACTTCTGGAGAAGCACAGGATGATTAAATAAATGACTGAATTAGAAACACATCTGGAAAAAGTTGTAGATTATGGGTTCCATCTATTTTTTTACAAGTGTCCTATTATATTTTTGGATGTTGATTAAAGATTGGAAAATCCAGGCTCTTTGGTGTGGCTAATGGCGGACTCTGGTAGGGCTCACGCCAAGGAGTATTTCCCAGAACATCTGCTGCCAGTGTCCTTGTCCCTTGGTGAGCCACAGGTGCCCCCCGCCTCTGCAGGAGACCCTCCAACACTAGCAGATACACCAGAAATACAACTACACGTGGAACAACTCCTACAGAATACCTACTGAACGCTGGCAGAAAACCTCAGACCTCCCAAAAGGCAAGAAACTCCCCACGTACCTGGGTAGGGCAAAAGAAAAAAGAATAAACAGAGACAAAAGAATAGGGATGGGACCCGCACCAGTGGGAGGGAGCTGTGAAGGAGGAAAGGTTTCCACACACTAGAAGCCCCTTCCCGGGCGGAGACTTCGGGTGGCGGAGGTGGGGAGCTTCGGGGCCGCAGAGGAGAGCACAGCAACAGGGGTGCGGAGGGCAAAGTGGAGAGATTCCTGTACAGAGGATCGGTGCCGACCGGCAATCACCAGCCCGAGAGGCTTGTCTGCTCACCCGACGGGGTGGGCAGGGCTGGGAGCTGAGGCTCGGGCTTCGGTCGGATCCCAGGGAGAGGACTGGGGTTGGCGGCATGAACACAGCCGCCAAAGTGGTGTTAGTGCACCACGGCTAGCCAGGAGGGAATCCGGGGAAAAGTCTGGACCTGCCAAAGAGGCAAGAGACTTTTTCTTCCCTCTTTGTCTCCTGGTGCGCGAGGAGAGGGGATTAAGAGCGCTGCTTAAAGGAGCTCCAGAGACTGGCGCGAGCCGCGGCTATCAGCGCGGACCGCAGAGACGGGCATGAGACGCTAAGGCTGCTGCAGCTGCCACCAAGAAGCCTGTGTGCGAGCACAGGTCACTATCCACACCCCCCCCTTCCGGTGAGCCTGTGCAGCCCGCCACTGCCAGGGTCCCAGGATCCAGGGACAACTTCCCTGGGAGAACGCACGGTGCACCTCAGGCTGGTGCAACGTCACGGCGGCCTCTGCTGCTACAGGCTCGCCCCGCACTCCGTACCCCTCCCTCCCCCTGGCCTGAGTGAGCCAGAGCCCCAGAATAAGCGGCTCCTTTAACCCCGTCCTGTCTGAGCGAACAACAGACGCCCTCCGGTGACCTACATGCAGATGCAGGGCCAGATCCAAAGCTGAGCCCCGGGAGCTGTGAGAACAAAGAAGAGAAAGGGAAATCTCTCCCAGCAGCCTCAGGAGCAGCGGATTAAAGCTCCGCAATCAACTTGAGGTACCTGCATCTGTGGAATACATGAATAAACAACGAATCATCCCAAATTGAGGACGTGGACTTTGAGAGCAAGATTTATGATTTTTTTCCCCTTTTCCTCTTTTTGTGAGTGTGTATGTGTATGCTTCCGTGTGAGATTTTGTCTGTATAGCTTTGCTTTCACCATTTTTCCTAGGGTTCTTACCATCCACTTTTCTTTTTTCTTTAAAAAAACTTTTTTCCTTAATAATTTTTTCTTTTAATAACTTTTTTATCTTACTTTATTTTCTTTCTCTTCCTCTCTCTCTCTTTCTTTCTTTCTTTCTTCCTTCCTTCCTTCCTTCTTTTTCTCCCTTTTATTCTGAGATGTTTGGATGAAAGGCTCTTGGTGCTGCAGCAAGGAGTCAGTGCTGTGCCTCTGAGGTGGGAGAGCCAACTTCAGGACACTGGTCCACAAGAGACCTCCCAGCTCCACATAATATCAAATGGCAAAAATCTCCCAGAGATCTCCATCTCAACACCAGCACCAAGCTTCACTCAACGACCAGCAAGCTACAGTGCTGGACACCCTATGCCAAACAACTAGCAAGACAGGAACACAACACCACCCATTAGCAGAGAGGCTGCCTAAAATCATAATAAGTCCACAGACACCCCAGAACACACAACCAGATGTGGACCTGCCCACCATAAAGACAAGATCCAGCCTCATCCACCAGAACACAGGCACTAGTCCCCTCCACCAAGAAGCCTACACAACCCACTGAACCAACTTTAGCCATTGGGGACAGACACCAAAAACGATGGGAACTACAAACTGCAGCCTGCAAAAAGGAGACCCCAAACACAGTAAGATAAGCAAAATGAGAAGACAGAGAAACACACAGCAGATGAAGGAGCAAGATAAAAACCCACCAGACCTAACAAATGAAGAGGAAATAGGCAGTCTACCTGAGAAAGAATTCAGAATAATGATAGTAAAGATGATCCAAAATCTTGGAAATAGAATACACAAAATGCAAGAAACATTTAACAAGGACCTAGAAGAACTAAAGATGAAAAGAGCAATGATGAACAAAACAATAAATGAAATTAAAAATACTCTACATGGGATCAATAGCAGAATAACTGAGGCAGAAGAACGGATAAGTGACCTGGAAGATAAAATAGTGGAAATAACTACTGCAGAGCAGAAGAAAGAGAAAAGAATGAAAAGAACTGAGGACAGTCGCAGAGACCTCTGGGACAACATTAAACGCACCAACATTCGAATTATAGGGGTTCCAAAAGAAGAAGAGAAAAAGAAAGGGACTGAGAAAATATTTGAAGAGATTATAGTTGAAAACTTCCCTAATGTGGGAAAGGAACTAGTTAATCAAGTCCATGAAGCACAGAGAGTCCCATACAAGATAAATCCAAGGAGAAATACGCCAAGACACATACTAATCAAACTGTCAAAAATTAAATACAAAGAAAACATATTAAAAGTAGCAAGGGAAAAACAACAAATAACACACAAGGGAATCTCCATAAGGTTAACAGCTAATGTTTCAGCAGAAACTCTGCAGGGCAGAAGGGACTAGTAGGACATACTTAAAGTGATGAAGGAGAAAAACCTACAACAAAGATTACTCTACCCAGCAAGGATCTCATTCAGATTTGATGGAGAAATTAAAACCTTTACAGACAAGCAAAAGCTGAGAGAGTTCAGCACCACCAAACCAGCTTTACAACAAATGCTAAAGGAACTTCTCTAGGCAAGAAGCACAAGAGAAGGCTTCCCTGGTGGCGCAGTGGTTGAGAGTCCGCCTGCCGATGCACGGGACACGGGTTTGTGTCCTGGTCCGGGAAAATCACACAGGCCGCGGAGCAGCTGGGCCTGTAAGCCATGGCCGCCAAGCCTGCGCGTCCGGAGCCTGAGCTCCACAACGGGAGAGGCCACAACAGTGAGAGGCCCGCGTACCACAAAAAAAAAAAAAAAAGAAACACAAGAGAAGGAAAAGACCTAAAATAACAAACCCAAAACAATTAAGAAAATGGGAATTGGAACATACATATCGATCATTACCTTAAATGTAAATGGATTAAATGCTCCCACCAAAAGACACAGACTGGCTGAATGGATACAAAAACAAGACCCATATATATGCTGTCTACAAGAGACCCACTTCAGACCTAGAGACACATACAGACTGAAAGTAAGGTGACAGAAAAAGATATCCCATGCAAATGGAAACCAAAAGAAAGCTGGAGTAGCAATTCTCATATCAGACAAAATAGACTTTAAAATAAAGACTATTACAAGAGACAAAGAAGGACACTACATAATGATCAAGGGATCAATCCAAGAAGAAGATATAACAGTTGTAAATATTTATGCACCCAACATAGGAGCACCTCAATACATAAGGCAAATACTAACAGCCATAAAAGGGGAAATCGACAGTAATACATTCATAGTAGGGGACTTTAACACCCCACTTTCACCAATGGACAGATCATCCAAAGTGAAAATAAATAAGGAAACACAAGCTTTAAATGATACATTAAACAAGATGGACTTAATTGATATTTATAGGACATTCCATCCAAAAACAACAGAATACACATTTTTCTCAAGTGCTCATGGAACATTCTTCAGGATACATCATATATTGGGTCACATATCAAGCCTTGGTAAATTTAAGAAAATTGAAATTGTATCAAGTATCTTTTCTGACCACAACGCTATGAGACTAGATATCAATTACAGGAAAAGATCTGTAAAAAATACAAACACATGGAGGCTAAACAATACACTACTTAATAACGAAGTGATCACTGAAGAAATCAAAGAGGAAATAAAAAAATACCTAGAAACAAATGACAATGGAGACACGATGACCCAAAACCTATGGGCTGCAGCAGCAAAAGCAGTTCTAAGAGGAAAGTTTATAGCAATACAATCCTACCTTAAGAAACAGGAAACATCTCGAATAAACAACCTAACCTTGCACCTAAAGTAATTAGAGAAAGAAGAAAAAACCAAAAAAACCCCAAGGTAGCAGAAGGAAAGAAATCATAAAGATCAGATCAGAAATAAATGAAAAAGAAATGAAGGAAACTATAGCAAAGATCAATAAAACTAAAAGCTGGTTCTTTAAGAAGATAAACGAAATTGATAAGACATTAGCCAGACTCATCAAGAAAAAAAGGGAGAAGACTGAAATCAACAGAATTAGAAATAAAAAAGGGGAGGTAACAAGTGACACTGCAGAAATATAAAGGATCATGAGAGATTACTACAGGCAACTCTATGCCAATAAAATCGACAACCTGGAAGAAATGGACAAATTCTTAGAAATGCACAAGTGCCAAGACTGAATCAGGAAGAAATAGAAAATATGAACAGACCAATCACAAGCACTGAAATTGAAACTGTGATTAAAAATCTTCCAACAAACAAAAGCCCAGGACCAGACGGCTTCACAGGCGAATTCTATCAAACATTTAGAGAAGACCTAACACCTACCCTTCTCAAACTCTTCCAAAATATAGCAGAGGGAGGAACACTCCCAAACTCATTCTACGAGGCCACCATCACCCTGATACCAAAACCAGACAAGGATGTCACAAACAAAGAAAACTACAGGCCAATATAATTGATGAACATAGATGCAAAAATCCTCAACAAAATACTAGCAAACAGAATCCAACAGCACATTCAAAGGATCATACACCATGATCAAGTGGGGTTTATTCCAGGAATGCAATGATTCTTCAATATACGCAAATCAATCAACGTGATACACCATATTAACAAACTGAAGGAGAAAAACCATATGATCATCTCAATAGATGCAGAGAAAGCTTTCGACAAAATTCAACATCCATTTATGATAAAAACCCTGCAGAAAGTAGGCATAGAGGGAACTTTCCTCAACAAAATAAAGGCTATATATGATAAACCCACAGCCAACATCGTCCTCAATGGTGAAAAACTGAAAGCATTTCCACTAAGATCAGGAACAAGACAAGGTTGCCCACTCTCAGCACTCTTACTCAACATGGTTTTGGAAGGTTTAGCCACAGCAATCAGAGAAGAAAAGGAAATAACAGGAATCCAAATCAGAAAAGAAGAAGTAAAGCTGTAACTGTTTGCAGATGACATGACACTATACATAGAGAATCCTAAAGATGCTACCAGAAAATTACTAGAGCTAATCAATGAATTTGGTAAAGTAGCAGGATACAAAATTAATGCACAAGAAATCTCTGGCATTCCTACACACTAATGATGAAAAATCTGAAAGCGAAATCAAGAAAACACTCCCATTTACCATTCCAACAAAAAGAATAAAATATCTAGGAATAAACCTACCTAAGGAGACAAAAGACCTGTATGCAGAAAATTATAAGACACTGATGAAAGAAATTAAAGATGATACAAATAGATGGAGAGATATACCATGTTCTTGGATTGGAAGAATCAACATTGTGAAAATGACTCTACTACCCAAAGCAATCTACAGATTCAATGCATTCCCTATCAAACTACCACTGGCATTTTTCACAGAACTAGAACAAAAAATTTCACAATTTGTATAGAAACACAAAAGACCCCGAATAACCAAAGCAATCTTGAGAAGGAAAACCGGAGCTGGAGGAATCAGGCTCCCTGACTTCAGACTATACTACAAAGCTACAGTAATCAAGACAGTATGGTACTAGCACAAAACCAGAAAGATAGATCAATGTAACAGATAGAAAGCCCAGAGGTAAACCCACCCACATATGGTCATCTTATCTTTGATAAAGGAGGCAGGAATGTTCAGTGGAGAAAGGACAGCCTCTTCAATAAGTGGTGCTGGCAAAACTGGACAGGTACATGTAAAAGTATGAGATTAGAACACTCCCTAACACCATACACAAAAATAAGCTCAAAATGGATTAAACACCTAAATGTAAGGCCAGAAACTATCAAACTCTTTGAGGAAAACATAGGCAGAACACTCGATGACAGAAATCACAGCAAGATCCTTTTTCACCCACCTCCTAGAGAAATGGAAATAAAAGCAAAAATAAACAAATGGGACCTAATGAAACTTAAAAGCTTTTGCACAGCAAAGGAAACCATAAACAAGACCAAAAGACAACCCTCAGAATGGGAGAAAATATTTACAAATGAAGCAACTGACAAAGGATTAATCTCCAAAATTTATAAGCAGCTCATGCAGCTCAATAACAAAAAGACAAACAACCCAATCCAAAAATGGCCAGAAGACCTAAATAGACATTTCTCCAAAGAAGATATACAGACTGCCAACAAACGCATGAAAGAATGCTCAACATCATTAATCATTAGAGAAATGCAAATCAAAACTACAATGAGATATCACCTCACACCAGTCAGAATGGCCATCATCAAAAACTCTAGAAACAATAAATGCTGGAGAAGGTGTGGAGAAAAGGAAACCCTCTTGCACTGCTGGTGGGAATGTGAATTGGTACAGCCACTATGGAGAACAGTATGGAGGCTCCTTAAAAAACTACAAATAGAACTACCATATGACCCAGCAATCCCACTACTGGGCATGTACCCTGAGAAAACCATAATTCAAAAAGAGTCATGTACCAAAATGTTCATTGCAGCTCTATTTACAATAGCCTGGAGATGGAAACAACCTAAGTGTCCATCATCGGATGAATGGATAAAGAAGATGTGGCACATATATACAATGGAATATTACTCTGCCATAAAAAAAATGAAATTGAGTTATTTGTAGTGAGGTGGATGGACCTAGAGTCTGTCGTACAGAGTGAAGTAAGTCAGAAAGAGAAAGACAAATACCGTATGCTAACACATATATATGGAATCTAAGAAAAAAGAAATGTCATGAAGAACCTAGGGGTAAGATGGGAATAAAGACACAGACCTACTAGGGAATGGACTTAAGGATATGGGGAGGGGGAAGGGTAAGCTGTGACAAAGTGAGAGAGTGGCATGGACATATATACACTGCCAAACATAAAACAGCTTGTGGGAAGCAGCCGCATAGCACAGGGAGATCAGCTCGGTGCTTTTTGAGCACCTGGATGGGTGGGATAGGGAGGGTGGGAGGGAGGGAGACACAAGAGGGAGGAGATATGGGAACATATGTATATGTATAGCTGATTCACTTTGTTATAAAGCAGAAACTAACACACCATTTTAAAGCAATTATACTCCAATAAAGATGTAAAAAAAAAAAAAAAAAAAAAAAAAGATTGGAAAATCCAAAACAAAATGTTTCCAAAACAAAACGTTGTCTTAGAGGATTTACCACCATTGTAATTGTAAGTTTATACTTATTAGTTCCAAGGACGAGTCATATCTTTAAAAAAAATAAGTGAGAAGGTATTAACTTCCAAATCCCTCCACACACACTACAGTCTTGTTAAACTATGTGTGTGTGTACATATATATGTATATATAAATAAAACTATGTGTGTGTATATATATGTATGCGGACACATGCCTATATATAAATTTTAGCTAAATAGTTCATTTATACTTAATCTTTATAGAGTAAATAATCCTTTAATATTACTATTTATTAATAACACATTTGCCATATCTGCCCCTTTAAAAAATACTAGCATTATTCTGGTCTTCCAGTCAATAAGAATGAAATTGTAATACTTATTATTCATGATATGCCAGAACAATCTGAAACTTTATTAGGATGTTTATCCATAAAAAATCTAAACAGATTACTTTTTATGGAGCAAAATATTTATACCCTGTGTTGAATATGTAATTGGTAAATGCATGCACACTTCCATATTTCATAATTAGACTTCCATCTTAATTTCACAGCAACTTGATTGCTAATGATTCTGGGAATTAACTTAGTAAGAGCAGGCAGTTCTAGGGACAGAGAGCTTGATTAATTTGAGGACGTAGAACAGTTTTATCTTTGTCTGAGATGTTTGTGATTGATATAATAGCCTTGGATATAGCAAGAAAACATGCTTTAAAAGTCTAGAAAACAGCAACTCATTAAGCTTCCTATAATTATATGGCAAATGTACAATGGTTCATAATCTGGGAAGCTAATATTGGCCTTAACAGAATTGAAAGTACTTTAAAATGGCATAGATAGGGCTTCCCTGGTGGCGCAGTGGTTGAGAGCCCGCCTGCCGATGCAGGGGACGTGGGTTCGTGCCCTGGTCCTGGAAGTTCCCACGTGACGCGGAGCGGCTGGGCCCGTGAGCCATGGCCGCTGAGCCTGCGCGTCCGGAGCCTGTGCTCCGCAATGGGAGAGGCCACGACAATGAGAGGCCCACGTACTGGAAAAAAAAAAAAAAAAAAAAGGCATAGATAAAATAAAGTAAATATAATTACACTACATAGACTTAACTTTTTTTTTTTTTTTTTTTTGCGGTACATGGGCCTCTCACTGCTGTGGCCTCTCCCGCTGCGGAGCACAGGCTCCGGATGCGCAGGCACAGAGGCCATGGCCCATGGGCCCAGCCGCTCTGCGGCACGTGGGATCCCCCCGGACCGGGGCACGAACCCACGTCCCCTGCATCGGCAGGCGGACTCCCAACCACTGCGCCACCAGGGAAGCCCTACATAGACTTTTTTAGGCATGTTGGCTAAAATTTTTAATCATAAAGAATAGGTTTGAATCCTAGCAGTAATTCTTATTAGCTATATGAATTTCAGAACCTCCCTGAGCTTCTATTTCCTCCACTACAAACAGAAGATAATGAGATCTATTTTATAGCAGTGTAGTGAGAATAAAATAACATAATGTATATCAGCCTCTCAGTGGTTACCCGGAATGTCATAAATGCACAAAGCAATGGCAGTTTCTGTTTTAATTTATTAAATAAATACAAGTACTAAGGAAGACATTTGTGATACAGTCAGAAATAAGACAAAATAGTCATGTGACATCTGTACTCCAAACTACTTTCTTTTTAATATTAAAAATCATTTAAGTTATACACATACATAAATATGTGTATATAATTATCATATATAACCTTACTTTTCTACTATTCTTTAGGACCATATTACCTATGGGAGATTTGAAAAATGATAATAAAAAGTGCTTTCCATCAAGGAGTTCACACTCTCACATTGTCATTTGGAAGCTACATTTTTACATAAAAACACAAATACAAAATAGAGCTATAATATAGGTCCAGAGTTGAGAGAGATCCATTCTAACTGAACAGTCTGAATACGGTACACATTTTTAACAACACAAAATTAGACAGTTGAAAGATTTCAGTGATTGA
>NW_021703784.1:73893762-74095609 GCF_005190385.1 Monodon monoceros | reverse complement strand
ATTTTTAACAACACAAAATTAGACAGTTGAAAGATTTCAGTGATTGAGCCACTCTTGTACTGAAGACTGTTCTATTTATGAAGAGAATCAATATGTGGGGTGGGGGGGGGAGCAGTGTTTTCTTCTAAATAAGAGCTTCAGGGAATCTTATCCTTTAAGTACATTTATTTCAGGACATTTGACTGCATTTGCTGTTCAAAAGTGAAAATAAAAACCTTTTAAACTAAAAGCTTATATACATAAAGTTTCACCATATAAAAGAGATCATACAGTATTTAGAAATCAAAGCTGCCGTGAGGTATCATGTCACTCTGGTCAGAATGGCCATAATAAACACTACAAATAAATGCTGGAGAGGGTGTCAAGAAAAAGGAACCCTCCTACACTGTTGGTGGGAATGTAAATTGTATAGCCTCTATGGAGAACAGTATGGAGGCTCCTTAAAACACTAAAAATACAGGTACTATATGATCTTGCAATCCCACTCCTGGACATATATCTGGGAAAAACCATAATTCGAAAAGGTACACACACCTCAATGTTCATTGCAGCACTATTTACAATAGCCAAGACATGAAAGCAACCTAAATGTCTAAACCTAAATGTCTATCAACAGATGAATGGATAAAGAAGATGTTGTATATGTATACAATGGAATATTACTCAGCCGTAAAAAAGAATGAAATAATGCCATTTGCAGCAACATGGATGGACCCAGAGATTCTCACACTGAGTGAAGTAAGCCAGACAGAGAAAGACAAGTATCATATGATATAGCTTATATGTGGGATCTAGAAAAAAATAATGCAAATGAACTTATATACAAAACAGAAATACAGCCACAGACATAGAAAACAAACTTTTGGTTATCAAAGGGGAAAGAAGGGGAGGAGAAATAAATTAGGAGATTGGGATTAACATATACAGACTACTATATATAAAATAGGTAACTGAAAAGGACCTACTGTACAGCACAGGGAACTATACTTCATATTCAGTAATCAGCTATAAGGAACAAGAATCTGAAAAAAATATATATGTATGGATAACTGAAACATTTTGCTGTATACCTGAGAATAACACAACATTGTAAATCAGCTATATTAAAAAAAAAAAAAGAAATTGAGGTCTTTAGAAGCTGGGCTTTCCTGCATGTGAGGGCAGGTCTATTTCTAGCTAAACATTCTGGCCATCCTTGGTGGGTCCCAAACTCCCGTATTTGTCTTCCTCATTTCTTGAACCTTAAAAGCAGAAATGACTTTTTAGTTGATGTACAATGTTGTGTTACTTTCTGCTGTGCAGCAAAGTGAATCAGTTATACATATAAGTACAATCCACTGTTTTCTAGACTCCATTCCCGTATTGGTCATTACACAGCACTGAATAGAGTTCCCCGTGCTATACAGTAGGTTCTTATTAGTTATCGTTTATATATAGTAGTGTGTATATGTCAACCCCAATCTCCCAATTTAACCCCCCACCTTTCCCTCCTGGTAACCATAAGTTTGTTTTCTACATCTGTGACTCAGTTTCTGTTTTGTAAATAGGTTCATTTGCACCATTTTTTTAGATTCCACATATAAGTGATATATGAAGAAATGAGTCAATTTTAACATAGTAAAATTCAGTAGTGTTTTCCTAGGTTGTTTGTTTTATTCATGCCTTTTTTAAAGAAATTTATCTTCATCATGAAGTAATAAAAATTCTTTATTCTTACAGAGTTTTGTGTTGTTGTTGTTATTTTGGTGGGAAGGAGGGACACATTTATATCTCTAATCCATTTAGATATTCTGTCTTTAGATTTCAGTAATTTCTCTTTAAGTATATTCATCTTTTTCCACTGAGTGGAGACCACCTTAATCCAATCAGGAAATGAGTCCAACGTGAGTGGGCTTCTGTGTGGGATTCTACCTGTGGTTTGTCCCTCTTCTTAGAGTATAGCCTTCTGGGACTTTTAGCAGAGGGACTCGTCCATCCACCAGGACGCCTCCCCTGAAGTCCTGAACTCAAGTATCTGTCTCTACAATGCACTGAAGTTCTCTTTTCTGGGGTTTTTCCAAATTTGCACTGCAGTCTTCCACCCAAAGCAGGTTGAGAATGCAGAAAATGCCTTGAAGGCATAATTGGCTGTGTATTTAAGTCCATGTAAGCCTCCAATTTTGTTAACTCCCACCCAGCAAAACTGCTAAAAGTTCTGTTACTTCTCTTGCCCTTTACCAGTCTTCTGCTTCCATAAAGCTTGGATTCTCAGACTCTTGCCCCAGCCCAGAATCAATAAATGCCCCTAGAAAGAAGCAACCTCATAAGGATGGTTAACATCTCAAGGTTCTCTTCTCTGGAAACTTAGCCTCTCTTGTATTCTTCACATCAACATTAAACAAACTATTTTTTAATTTATCCTGGCTTTCTAGTTGTTCTCCACCAGATATATGGTCTACCACAACCAGTTTTGTTCTACACAGCAATGGATATCCTGTGTTGAATGTTATCAGATTACTTCTCTAAGTTTACTGAAAAAAACAGCATGTATTTTTTCTTACTTAATCTGGAGGATTGGGTTTTTTCAATTGTCAATTACCTTTACATTTCCTAGATAAATTCATGTTTGTTATTAATTTTAATGCATCTATCTTTATTATTTTCTTTTTTCTAAATGTACTGAGTTTAGTTATTCTTACATCTTAAGTTGGAAGCTTAACTCATGAAGCTTTACCCTTTCCTCTTTTTAGTATAAATACTCAAATCTAAAATTATATCATAAACAATTTTTAATAAATTTTATTATGCTTTAGGAAGAAAATGAGTTCATTTGTATTGAGTCTAATTGGTGATAGTCAAAACCATAAAAACCATAAACTCACCTGGAGAAATAAAAATGTAGAATATTCAAAGATAAGCCAAGGATCAAGTCCCAGGGGATACCAGAATACTAGATGAAGAGAGAAAGAAAATCTTGAAAGTAGACCAGAGCATTACATTGAGAGAGAAACAACAGTACAACAATTATCACCCTGTGTAACTGATTTTCCAAGTCTGATTTTCCTTTTGTATCCCTGGAAGCTAAAATGTGACTGAGTTTTTTTTTGTTTTTTTTTTTTTGAGGGGATATAAACCATGTTTTTATTTTAAAAACCTCAGCATTAAGGATGAATTAGACCTTCCTTGAATCCAGTACTTAGTACAATGCTTGGTATGTAATATAAACTTAATAATTATTACATAAATGAATAAATACTCTGTAGAAATTAGACATACTCAAAAGTATAGATTTAGGACAATAATAACTAGAGCCAATCTCAATTATAATGTGGATTCAGCTATGACTTAAGTCAAAGTTCACAGTGTAGATTATTTTCAGTAAATGCCTGCTTATTCCCACTAGCCTCTATTGCTCTGAATCACAGCATTTTATGGAAGATGGACTCAGGGGAAATGAATGTTTTTCTGATATTATTTATCCAGGTGGGGATATGGGTGCTACAAACATTTCTCCCTCAGCCCAAAAATGGGACTCAGTACTGTCCCCTAAGCGAGGCTGCTGTCTATACTGCTTGAGTGTTACAATTTATGTATCAACACTCTAAAGCCATAAAATCAATTCAGTATTTGAGTTGCCTCGTGACTGTGAAGACAGAATATCATGGGCAATGAAGGCTTAAGGTCCTATAACTTCACAATAAAACTCTTGAGAGGCAGATCTGTACTATAATTAAGGATGTAACACTTCACTTCTCTAAATTGGTAGTGGTTTCCAAAATCTCACTTAGTTTCATTTTCCAAGAAGTGGTTCTCTGATGCACTCAGAAAGTTAGACACCTTTTTCTGCTTGCAGAAAAAGGCCAATCATCAATGGGGTTATTTATGGGAACTTGATACTCCAGTACAACTGAATTGTTAAAACAGCCTAAGCAAAGTTTATTCTGATGATTCATTTCCTTGGGTGAAAAACTATGGTAGTCTGTTATTTTATTCTAGTACATCTGAGAGGAGTAATAAAAAATTTAGCTGGTATACAGGTTTATACAGGTATTTTTTAAAGAAAGAAAAAGTCTTTTCTTACATAGAAAAGGATCTTTCTTTGCACAGCTTTTCTCAAGAACGCATAAGTTTTGGAATGATAGAGACTGAATATGAATGCCATCTCCACTATATCAGTTACTAAGCAACCTTGAGCAAGTTACTTGGCCTCTCTGAGCCCAATTCCTCCACTTTAAAACAAGAGAAGAGTAAAAATGACTAGCACACTTGGTTTCTTGATGGGGATATGAGATAATGAATGCAATTTGTTATGCAAATAAAAATGCATTCTACAAATTATTAATGTAATTTCCTAGTAAGCTCTTTTGCTTATAACCAAGTAGCCATGTGTCCTTGTTCTATATGCAGCTTAAATCACAGTCTTCCAAACTAAGCAAGATAGCAATTGTTAGAAACCTCCACCCCTACCCCCCACTGGAGTAAGAGTTCTGTTTTAAAGCATGGTATCATTTTTGCCCCAAATGACATATCCTTCCTAAGTGAGTTGATTTGTATGTATCTAGTTATATTTGGTGTGAATTTTACTGTTGCCCAAGGGGCTGATATCCAGTTTACATATGTTCCTGTGCACTTATTTTAGAAGCAGGGAATGTTAAGGCAGTATTTCCTGTATGAATATTTCAAGTATCAACCCCATTCAAAATAGAAACTTAAAGGACTGATGTTTAAACTTGTATCCTCTTTTTAATAAAGTTCACAAAAGATGTATTTTCCTACAAATAATATTTTTTTAAAAATTGGACTACAAGGAACTCGGCACTAAAAATTGCTTTGTAAATTTCTTGACTTTAAGAAGAGGAATATGAGCTGAACTTTCTAGACAGAAATTTCCAGAGACCAGTCTATCTTTGACCTTTGGGTTCTTTTATTCACCTCAAATTTTACTGAACCACAATTTTGTGCCAAGCACTGGAACAAGAGTGTCCAGTGGCAGGATGGCTTGTTTATGATTTAGGATAGCCAGAAATGTGACATGGCTCAGTTTCCTTGTCTCTACAACAGGTGATATCATTTCTTATTCACTAGGCTAATTTTTGTGAGGAACAAATGAACTACTGTGTAACGGGGTGTTTTATAAGCATTAATTTAACCAGGATAGTTTGCCAGAATCTCAAAAACATACCATACCTTAAAGAATATTGGTTTGCACATTTTCCCAGCTATATGGAGATATAATAGACACACAACGTTGTGTAAGTGTACAGTGTACAACGTGTGGACTTGACACATTTATATACTGTTACACCTCCATCTCATCACTTAATTACCTTTATTTTTTAGAACACTTAAGATCTACTCTCTTAGCAACATTCAAGCATATAATAAAGTACTATTAGCTATAATCACCATTGCTATACTTTAGATCCCCAGAGTTTTAATTTTGACTTATTTCAGTAGGTAAAGGTGGTTCTGTTTTTGAGAACTGCATATGCAAAACATTATTGTGTAGGAGAGATTTGTCATTTCATTTGTCTAAGTTATTTTTCAAATAACAATTGAGTTCTCCATTCTCATGAGCAATTTGGAAAACACAACGAAAAATAAAATCCTCTTTTTGCCAATCCCACCATTCTTCGAAACACTGTTTAACCAGGTTAGAGGCACCTGCCTGTGACTCTAAGCATCTTTCCCAGTGAATTCGGTCTCACCTCCTGCTGAGTAAACAAGCAGATTCAATTACTGGCAGATGAGATGTCACTCCTTGCCCCTACCCTGCCCTTCCCCATCCTTTGGCAAAGGGAGGAAAAAAATGATCAGCCTCTGGCTGCTGTAAAGCAGGGTCATCAAACTGCGGCCAGTTTACCCGAGCGCACGGGGCCAACGCTGGGCATCCACTCCATCTCCACCTCCAGCACCAGTGACAACAAGCCCCCTGGGCTCCTCCGGAGCGGAGGCACCCAGCAATCTCTGACAGGCTCACCTCGCGGGTGGCATCACTTCTGGAGCTCACTGCCAGCTCCCAGAGCCTGCCCTCGCGAGGCATCCTTCCGTTTGTCCATCTCTATCTGTCCACTGCTGGAGGCGCTCATGGCCAGCCAGGGACAAAACCCAGCACCAAGAAGTGACAGGATCCAGAGGAGAGAGAGTGAGGCAAGGAGGGAAGGAGGACCCTAGCAGGCAACAAGCATGAAATTCAGCCCAGCGCACTACTTGCTGCCTTCTCCCGGCGCTGGTCCTCAGCGCTGATCCTCAGCACCAGGTGAGTCCAAGACCATGAAGGACCTGAGCCAAAGGACGCTGCCGGTAGGTTGGTCCTACCGTAGGTCCCCTGTGGGGCCCAAGGACAGACACTTCAGCTGTTTGCATCTTCCACCTCAAATCCGGGCCCTTGGGGGAACAGAGCCCATTTTATCTGCCCCAGCCCGTTATGAGAAAAGTCAGTACTCTTTCCAGTGAGAGATCCAAACTTTCCCTTCCAAAGACGTGTTTCTGAATTATGGGTTGTTTTTTTTTTCAAATTACAGTTTTCCCTGGATATATGCCCATAATTCAAAAAGATACATGCACCCCAATGTTCACTGCAGCACTCTTTACAATAGCCAAGACATAGAAGCAACCTACGGAATGGATAAAGAAGATGTGGTACATATATACAATGGAATATTACTCAGCCATTAAAAAGAACAAAATAATGCCATTTGCAGCAACATGGATGGACCTAGAGATTCTCAAACTGAGAGAAGTCAGTCAGACAGAGAAAGACAAACATCATATGATATCACTTACATGTGGAATCTAAAAAAATGCTACAAATGAACTTATCTACAAAACAAAAATAGAGTTACAGATGTAGAAAATAAACTTACAGTTACCAGGGGGTAAGTGACGGAGGGATAAACTGGAAGATTCGGATTGACATACACACACTGCTATACATAAAATAGATAACTAATAAGGACCTACTGTATAGCACAGGGAACTCTACTCAACACTATAATGGCCTATATGGGAAAAGAAACTTAAAAAAGAGTGGATATATGTATATGTATAACTGATTCATTTTCCTGTACACCTGAAACTAATACAACATTGTAAATCAAGTATACCCCCAAAGAATAACTTAAAAAAGAAAAATTTTTTTAGCTTTTTTTAATTTTTTATCAGTTTTTTTTTTACATCTTTATTGGAGTATAATTGCTTTACAATGGTGTGTTAGTTTCTGCTTTATAACAAAGTGAATCAGTTATACATATACATATGTTCCCATATCTCCTCCCTCTTGCGTCTCCCTCCCTCCCACCCTCCCTATCCCACCCCTCTAGGTGGTCACAAAGCACCGAACTGATATCCCTGTGCTATGCGCCTGCTTCCCACTAGCTATCTATTTTACGTTTGGTAGTGTATATATGTCCATGCCACTCTCGCTTTGTCACAGCTTACCCTTCCCCCTCCCCATTTCCTCAAGTCCATTCTTTAGTAGGTCTGTGTCTTTATTCCTGTCTTACCCCTAGGTTATGACATTTTTTTTTCTTAAATTCCATATAGATGTGTTAGCATACAGTATTTGTTTTTCTCTTTCTGACTTACTTCACTCTGTATGACAGACTCTAGGTCCATCCACCTCATTACAAATAGCTCAATTTTGTTTCTTTTTATGGCTGAGTAATATTCCATTGTATATATGTGCCACATCTTCTTTATCCATTCATCCGATGATGGACACTTAGGTTGTTTCCATCTCTAGGCTATTGTAGATAGAGCTGCAATGAACATTTTGGTACATGACTTTTTTGAATTATGGTTTTCTCAGGGTATATGCCCAGTAGTGGGATTGCTGGGTCATATGGTAGTTCTATTTGTAGTTTTTTAAGGAACCTCCATACTGTTCTCCATAGTGGCTGTACCAATTCACATTCCCACCAGCAGTGCAAGAGGGTTCCCTTTTCTTCACACCCTCTCCAGCATTTATTGTTTCTAGATTTTTTGATGATGGCCATTCTGACTGGTGTGAGGTGATATCTCATTGTAATTTTAATTTGCATTTCTCTAATGATTAATGATGTTGAGCATTCTTTCATGCGTTTGTTGGCAGTCTGTATATCTTCTTTGGAGAAATGTCTATTTAGGTCTTCTGGCCATTTTTGGATTGGGTTGTTTGTCTTTTTGTTATTGAACTGCATGAGCTGCTTATAAATTTTGGAGATTAATCCTTTGTCAGTTGCTTCATTTGTAAATATTTTCTCCCATTCTGAGGGTTGTCTTTTGGTCTTGTTTATGGTTTCCTTTGCTATGCAAAAGCTTTTAAGTTTCATTAGGTCCCATTTGTTTATTTTTGTTTTTATTTCCATTACTCTAGGAGGTGGGTCAAAAAGGATCTTGCTGTGATTTCTGTCATCGAGTGTTCTGCCTATGTTTTCCTCTAAGAGTTTGATAGTTTCTGGCCTTACATTTAGGTCTTTAATCCATTTTGAGCTTATTTTTGTGTATGGTGTTAGGGAGTGATCTAATCTCACACTTTTACATGTAGCTGTCCAGTTTTGCCAGCACCACTTATTGAAGAGGCTGTCCTTTCTCCACTGTACATTCCTGCCTCCTTTATCAAAGATAAGATGACCATATGTGCATGGGTTTATCTCTGGGCTTTCTATCCTGTTACATTGATCTATCTTTCTGTTTTTGTGCCAGTACCATACTGTCTTGATTACTGTAGCTTTGTAGTATAGTCTGAAGTCAGGGAGCCTGATTCCTCCAGCTCTGTTTGGAAACAACCTAAGTGTCCATCATCGGATGAATGGATAAAGAAGATGTGGCACATATATACAATGGAATATTACTCAGCCATAAAAAGAAACGAAATTGAGCTATTTGTAATGATGTGGATGGACCTAGACTCTGTCATACAGAGTAAAGTAAGTCAGAAAGAGAAAGACAAATACCGTATGCTAACAAGAGTAAAGTAAGTCAGAAAGAGAAAGACAAATACTGTATGATAACACATATATATGGAATTTAAGAAAAAAATAAAAAGTGTCATGAAGAAACTAGGGGTAAAACAGGAATAAAGACACAGACCTACTAGAGAATGGACTTAAGGAAATGGGGAGGGGGAAGGGTAAGCTGTGACAAAGCGAGAGAGTGGCATGGACATATATACACTACCAAATGTAAAACAGATAGCTAGTGGGAAGCGGCCGCATAGCACAGGGAGATCAGCTCGGTGCTTTGTGACCACCTAGAGGGGTGGGATAGGGAGGGTGGGAGAGAGACGTAAGAGGGAGGAGATATGCGGATATATGTATATGTATAGCTGATTCACTTTGTTGTACAGCAGAAACTAACACACCATTGTAAAGCAATTATACTCCAATAAAGATGAAAAAAAAAGTGTCGTCCTAACCCTGTCATCTACAATTTAGATAGGCTATAGATAAGAGCATTGACTTCTAGGCTCAAATACTGTCTATGCAACTTACTAGTTTTTTGACCCTGAGCAAGTCATTTTAACCTCTATGTGCTTTACCTTCTTCATCAACAAAATGGAGAAAATACTATTATTGCTTTCTGTATAGAGTTGTTGTATGGATTATGTATGGAACGACCTTAAAACAATGAAAGCTATTTTTTTCTCCCTTAAAGTCCTTCCCCCTTTCTAACTGATGTTGTCCTCAACTTAACAAGGTACAATTCAACACCTGGTGCTTTAACTGACTTGAGATATTCAGAGAAGTTTTCATGCTAAGACAGGAGGTTGACTTGGTCCCAGCCCACAAGGGCTCTTGTTTCATGATAAAGAAAGACACAAAGGCACTTATTTTTTGTTAGATTAATCCATATCTCTATCTCAGTGCCTAATATAGTGCTTGGGACACGGTAAATACTCAACAAATATTTGTTGAATCAATAAATAGATAAACAATATATAATGGTTAGTTATTATGATGTTGCAGGCAACAATTGCGAGGACAGGTGTGTGTCCTTTGCATTGACCTCAAATACCTCCCGTTTTCTCAAAGCTACTCAATCTTTGGGAACATGAGCCCTGTAACCCCTTCCTAGCAGTCTGAGATACCCTTAGCAATACTAAGTCATGATAATAGAGGAATAAAGAATAAATGGCCAAAACATTTTATACCATGTAGTTCCTCATATGAAGTTCCTCTATTTTTATTTTGATAATTACTTTGTTCATGGATGCCTTATTGAATGTCATAACCTTTAGGAAGTAGGCACAACATAATTTATGAATGAACATTCAAGAAGAGCAATAGCAAGACTATAGGGTCAGGAGTCAAAAAGACACATATCAAAACTCTGCCTGTCACTTGCTGTGTGACATTGGGGTGTGTTACCGACCTGGGTTTCTGGACTCTTTAATCAATAGAAATTGAGAAGAGGTCAGATGAGAAATTCAGGCAAGATTCTACTGGGACTTGTGCTGCAGCAGGAGGGAATGAAAACAAGTAACAGGTTCCCTTGCTCACTCTCTGGGGAAGCAGGGGGTGGGCGAGGGGGGCAAAGCGAGCAGGTCCCTTAAATGGGGCGAGGGTAGGGGGGGACCCATGGGTTGGGCCACAGGGGTGACTTAGGTGGTCTGCCCAACCCCTTGGTGGTGGTGTGTGCAGGGATCGTGCACAGGACCCTGCTTTTGTTCCCAAAGTGGCAGCTGGGTTTTTTGTCTTTTTTGCTCATAATTTGCCCCAACTGCGCATGCATGCAGGTATGTTTAGTCCCTTATAGTTTCTATGTATCTGTTGTCCAGGTACAAGTACTGCAGCCAAGAGTCCCAGGTCCCAGGTCTCAGCCTGTCTCAGTAACTGCTTAAGGCCTATGAGCTCCAGGTTCCTAAAATCAGAATAATGTAATAGGTGATATCTAATATCCTATTCAATTTTAACAGCCTTTAACCTAGATTAAAAAGAAAAAATCTTTCTGTTTTTTTACAGCAACCTAGTAGTTCCTCTTCTCACAACCCACTACACAGGCGCTTCCCTCTCCCTTCTCTTCTTTCCTCCAACCCTCATCTTCCCCCATTCCTTCAAGGGAGGACAAAAATAGCAGTCTCTTTTACTACATGGCCAGGGATTGGCCCTCTGTGAAAGAAACTTGTAATAATTGTTTCTCTTTGGACGTCCTTTAATAGTTTTGGGGTCAGTGAGGAGTTGGATCACAATTGCTATCTGGTCAAATAGCACTCTATATTTTCCTAACAACCTTAAAGGCCTTTAGGAGAATCTATTTCTATTTGTTTAAGCTATTTCAAAAGAGGCCCTTTTAAACTTTTCACAACTCTGTCACAACAACAGGAAAATATGTTGTATCTAAACGTTGGGAAATAACAGGTACCAACTTAGGGAACCGTGAATGAGATTTATTGTTAGTAGTATCCAGGGTAGTTTTATTTCTCCACACACATCAGACTCACCTATCAAAAAAAGAAAAATTGAAAATGAGTCTTATCATTACAATCTGTTAAGATAAAGTTGAAAGTTACATCATTCCTTTATTTCAGATTTATTAATTCAATAAAAGTCACTGAAATAAAAAATGTTCAGACATCATGCTATGTGATAGAGCCTGCCTAGAAATGAAGCCAACATCTTGCAGAGCAAAGCTAATAATGGAGAGAGACTGAGCGTTGCTTTTTCATTTGAAGACTTGGGTAAGATTTGAAGATTTGCTTTGTCTTTCTTAAAGCCCAAAATATGCCTGGACTCTTCAGTCGTGTATATCAAACAATTAGGATTTTCGGTTAAGCCAATTTGAATTATTTGTATTATCTGCAACTAAAAAGTACTAAAATAAATCAAGGGTGTAACGTGATCAGGTGTATATTTTATGTACGGTTCACTGTCACTCTGATGCCAGAATAGAGATTAGACTGCAGTGGAGAGATTGGGGACAAGAAGATTAATAAAAAGCTATTGTACAGGAGAATTATAATGAGAGTCTAATGTAAAGCAACTGCTCTGAGAATGGAGAAATTTTAATGAAAGAAGGAGAAATTTCCAGTTTTAATTCTTCTTATATGCATAGCTTCCTACGCAGAGCATGGCACACAAATTATGCTCAATACGTGTTTAATGAGTGAATACACATGGGGAAGTATTTAAAAGAAGTTTATGGTGGGGAGTACAGGTGGTGGAGGCTGGTGAGGGAATGCTTATGAAGTAGTGAAGGAAACTGGCCGGATGGTATTAGTATTGCTGAAGCTTGAATATGAGAAGTAGCTGTTGGTTAGGAGGTAGGGCTGCAAACTAGCAAAGAAAGAATGCAGTTCTGCACACTCTGAAGACCTTGATTTTTGGCTTTTAATGTCTTTCATTACTCTTCTATGTCTTGCCCTTAAAGAATAATGAGGTAGAATCCCATATCCACCTATTTAAAATCTTACTCAATCTTTCAGGACTCTTAAGAAAAGTCTTGATATGGGTAAAATTTTAATTGGTAGACATAAAGCCTTCTACAAGTGCCCAGCTTGAGCACATACCCTCTTATCTTAATTCCAATAAAGGCTCTTCAATTTGTTTTAAGGAATTCCCTGATCACTCATATTCCCACATTTCTTGAATTGCATGCTTTGGTATCTTTTCTCCCCTGCCTAACTGGGGACCTAGATCTCTTTTTATCTCTCTCGATCATCTTAAGACAATGCCTGGAACTTTATAGATTCTCAGCTAATATTTATTGAGAAAATAAAACTTAGAAATATAAAGTTCTCTTGAATTCCTTTGTGCTGAGCAAACATGAATATCTCACTTCTATTTATATGAGTACACTCTAGCTTTAAAAATATATCTGGAGTCTCAATACTTCGTTGCCCTTGACTGCTACCCTCCACTGTCTCGTGCAAGACACCATCACCTCTTTCTTGGATTGCTGTATTAGTTTCCTAATTTCTCTTCCTCTTGTACCCTTGCCATCCTACAGGCCATAGTCAGCACACAGCCCAAAATGACCCTTAGAATGTGAGTTGATTATGCCACAACTTTCTCAAAACACTGCAATATCTTTATATTTCATTCAACATAAATCCGCAATCTTTGTGACAGCTTACAAGGCACTGTACGATTTGACCCACAATTACCTCTCTGACTTTTATCTCCTATCAGTCTCTTCCATGCTTACTCTACTCCAGACACATTCGGATCCAAAAACCTCTTCCAAACTCTAAACTTATACACCTAACTTGCTACTCAATCTCTCCCCTTTGATATTTAACATCTATTACTGATGCTGAATTCCTCATCTTCCATCAAAACGTATACACTTTCACAGTTGTCATTCAGTTGATGGCAACATTTCTGAAAAATTATTTGGGCCAAAACTTTGAAGCCATCCCTTATTTTTCTCTATTGTCCAGACCATTCATGAAATTCTATAGGAAATTCTGTTGAATTCATTAAAAATCTATTCAGAATCTTACCACTTGGTTCCTCCACTGTTACCAACCTGGCCCAAGCCTACAACAAGGAATACTGACTAGGGTTGTTCGATTTCCTTCTTACTAGTATATATTTAATACTAAAATATTTTTAAATGCCATTGAATATTGCATTTGTCTTGGAAAACAGATGTTTCTTTATGGAAGTAGTGCATGCAAATATCCAATATCTACTTCCCCAAACAATAGGATGCAAAAACTGAAAACTCAAGAGAACTGGAAGATATATGTAAAATGGTTGCTAACATCTGTAAAGAAGGGAAACAAGTATTGGCCATGAACACTAAGCAGGCAAAAGAGAATCACTCCTGCCTTTAAGAAGGACATGTGGATTCCTAGGAATAAGCTCTGTTTTGGGAGGTAGGTAGAAGGAAAGAATTATTGACTCCTACCTCTGACACAAAAATGCTTGAGATCTGGAAAAATAAACTTTGGAGACTCTAATTAATCCACTTTGGCTGACAAAGATATCAGCAATATAGCAAAATGGCTAAACCAAGGGCCTTAAAAACAGGTAAAATTGATTCTGTGTGCAATCCCATCTCTTATTAGCTGAGTGCTCTGGGGTAAATTATAAAAGGTTTCTAAGTCTCAGTTTTTGTGCTTATAAAATAAAATAAAAATGACTGTATCAGCTCCATAGAATTGTGAGCATTAAATTAAATCCAACATATCCAACATGTTATGTAAAGAGCTTGGCACAGCACAGTTCTGGCGTAGAGAGAGTGCTCAGTAAATTGTAGGCATTGTTACTGCTATTAATTACTGCTCCTCGGAGAGCATGAGATGCTTCTATATCCTTCCCCCAAGCAGGATAATCCAGTCTTATGTCTGTTCCTATTACCTCCAAAGTAAAGGAAATGAGAAGATAAAAAGACAGTTCGAGTTGTTAAATAATCTCCTTCAGCAATTCTCAATTCATTAATAACTAACACATGAACAGAATTCCACGACCCCCCTGTACTTTCTCTCAAGGCCACACCGAAAGAAAGAACAAAAGAAGAAAAGAGAGAAAGGAGAGAGAACACAGCGTTCCTTGTCTTCCATGTATTTTATTTATATTTTCCCTTCCTAAAACCTAATTATTTTTTTTAGTCTAATTAACCCCTGTAGAGGGTTTTGGAGGCAGCTGACCAAAGAGAAGCATCTATTTTTAAAGAAGCAATTTTTGTTCTCCTTTTCAGAGCACTAAAGCAACTTTCTAAATTCAGGGCTTATGACGACGACTACCTGTCACTGCAGAAACAAAATCAAGCAATGTGTCCATGCCCAGGACTAATCCTGAATAAATCTCTCACTTCTAAATAGATTTAAACTTCAAGTAGAGTACGCTTCAGACACACAGACTGCTGGCCAACTTTTTATTGTCAACTAATCCAGCACCTGCTTGATCCTACGTTAAGTCCTTTTTTTGTCTAAGGTTTATCACTCACCTGAGCAATTAAGAACCCCTTACTATTGAAATACTTGTATTGGTACATTCTTACAACAATTCTCTGAGTAACAGTTTAATGATTATTAAAATTTTAATGAAAATGAGAATGAATGTAATGATTATTAACGTATTGCACTTTACTTCCAACTGGGTGGTCATGAGAGTTCTTACTAGAGATGGTGACATTTAACCTGAAAACTTGATGACAAGAAAGGCATTAGTAATGCAAAGTTCAGGCAGATATGAGCTGTGTTTCAAGAACTTTAAAAAAGCTAGTGTGGATAAAATATAGAGGGGAACAGGAAGAGTGATAGGAAATGGTGCCGAGGTAGGCAGGGCTGAATCACTAGGGACAATCTAAGGAGAATGAATTTTGACAAGGAGACAGTTGGGAAGATGTTACATTTGTGAGCATGAAAGATGACTGTGCCTTGGTCTAAGGTGGTCATATTGGAGATTTAAAAAAAAAATGATTTGGGATGCGTTTCCAGGTAGAATCATTAGGATTAATAGACAGGAATGGGAAGGGTGAGACAAAGTGAGGGATTAAGGATGACACCCAGATTTAGGACTTAAGAACTACATGGACAGTGATGCAGTCTGCAGAGATACAGAAGACTGAGTGAGAAGCAGATTTAGGATACTGCATTGTGGCCATATTCACTATGCTACCTCCCAGCATTTTGTAGGATAACTGAAATATGGATACATTATCTACATCATGAATTCATATATTTAGCTAACTTAAAACAACATTAATTCAATGGTTTGAGTGTAAAACTATGAAATACATTTATCTCCATATCAACACAGTGAGAGGCAGGATTTCAAGCTGATTAAGGTATACACTCTCTAATGAGGTTTCCTTCTTTCCATATTTTGCTCTGCTTTCCTTAGTGACCTTGAGCTTTATCTCTTTATTCACCAGATTTATCATCCATAAAATAAGAATATTAATTGAATATGTCCCTTTGGGTAGGATTAAATATGTAAATACCTGAAATCTCAGAACAGTGCCTGACATAAAGAAGGTGCTCAAAAATATTATTTTTAATGACAAATTTCTTACCATGCGAGCATCTCTGCACTGTCATATAAAGAGTGAAGAGGATAATGTTCTTTCTTTGGGTTTATTCTCTATTTTCTCAGGTGGCAGTACCTAAGGGCTTTACGCCCTGCTCATCTTCTGACAGTTTTCCTATGATCACCTTTTCTAGACAACATCTTCACTGAATGATAAAAAACCTAGAACTGAATGATTAATTCCCACATGCTAGTAAGGCATGTTAATACATCATTTAAATTAATTTATCTCATTAATCCTATGAAATAGGTTTTATAAGCCCCACTTCCCTCTCTCTCTCTCTCTGTCTCTGTCTCTGTCTCTCTCTCTCACACACACACACACACACACACACACACTAGAAGTTTAGAGAAGAGGATACAGAACTGACTCAAGCAGTAAGTGACTGGAGCTGAGACTAAACTCAGAATTATATGACTGCAAAACTGTGCTTTTATCATGTGGCCACCTCCAGTGAATTCTGAAATCTCACATAGCAATGGAGAAGCAGATACTCTCAAGGGGACAGGAATATTTGCCTCTTCTCTCTATCCATCACAACAGCCACATCCTCCTTCATGAGATGTTTCCCCAAGCATACCTGTCACTTACAAACCTATGCTAGGGCCTTTTCTCTCAGCCACCTCACTCTGTCTTCTCCCCTGTGTCAGAATTTCCCACAATGGCTCCCACATCTCATATATTGACTTCTTAGTTACCTGTTAACTTTTTCTTCTCTCCTGACAGGAGCATGTTGTTTCACCTCTTTCTAGGTATTTTTCATGCATCTCAGCTATGAGACTAATATCAGGGACCAAGCCCTAGAGTTGCTTTGCAGACGATCCTCCTGGCATCCATGAGCCCACGTTCACTGAACACCGATGGAATCTCTTAAGCACAAAGCCACAGTCACTAATGTTTATTTGTACAGAATAGTGCTTGCAAAACTGAGGTTTAGAAAAGCTATTTTCTGCAAAGGCAGACAGAGGAAATGAGTTTTCTTTTCTTGCTTGCTTGCTTTTTTTTTTTCTCTGCAGCTTCCTGAAAACAGATGTGATTGAGGTTCAATAGAACCTCAGTGAATAAATCTAATTACTAATTTTCTTGGAGAAAGAAGAGCAAATTGGATAGCGTTTTAATTCTTGAGCTTTGTTGTCTTTCCTTGCCCCCTCACCCCAGTACTTCTAATGAATAAGATAACTTTTTTCAAGGCTACTTATCAGAGGACAGAATGAAGTTATGGAAATATAAGCTCTATTTTTATGAGCAAAAATTTTAAATACTGGAGGACTTTAAAAAGATTCTTCCCTGGTGGTGCAGTGGTTGACAGTCCACCTGCCGATGCAGGGAACGCGGATTCGTGCCCAGGTCCGGGAGGATCCCACATGCCGCGGAGCGGCTGGGCCCGTGAGCCATGGCCGCTGAGCTTGCGCGTCTGAAGCCTGTGCTCCGCGGCAGGAGAGGCCCTCGTACAGCAAAAAAAAAAATTTTAGGGAACAATGTGACTGTTAACAGGAGTACTGGTGTTAGAATAAGTATTCTAAAAATCAGGGAGAGGAGAGAAAAGTAGGATAATGGAAATTTGGAAGTGGAGTAGGGTAGAGTGACATATACGTAACTTTAAAGATCATATGCAATATTACAATATCATTTTATATTTGGAAAAATTATTGTGATTCTCATTGTGCAAATGACAGAATGAAGAACTCAGAGAAAGCTTGACTGATGGTGCATAATTTAAATAAAAATTGAGAAACACTGCTTTAGAGGATCTATGTGCTTAATTAAATGAATATATAAATAAATCATTTGATTAAAAGTTGCTGTAGAGTACCTTAAAATAATAAACTTGCAGACAAAACAGATAATAGATCAGAACAAATTCCAAATCTTCTGTAGTTACGAACAGTTTTCACACTTGGATTTTATTTTGGTGTTAGAATGACACTCAGAGGGATTTAAAAGAATGTTGATAAGGTTAAAGATATTTCAGGCATAAGCAAAATGACATGGAATTAGAATGATAAAGAGAAAGTCAAAAAAATATAAAAACACCACCAAATACACTAGGAGAAAAAGCAGCAGGCTCAGTAGAATCTCATTTGCTCATGTCACACATCCTATTACTACGCATTGAAGCAGCAAGAGGTAGATTATTTTATTTCTCAAGAAAATTGTCATTCTCCTTAGGGAAGTCTCCGGAAACATCTAGTATGCATAGCCATAACACACTCTGCATGACAGAATATGGTGGCATGGTTTAATGATTTTATCACTAGGTGTTTTTATCATTTAATAAGACAACTTGTTCATAATGTATTATAATATAGCATGGATGCTGGGGGGAGGTCAAAGGGTAGAAGTATAATTTGTTGTGTTTTCTGAAGCTGACTCTGGCTGGTTTGTGTGTCTTTGTTTCTGCGTGGAGGTATAGAAGCTTGTTTTCCATTCTGCCAAAACAAATTACTTAGGAGATGGAAATATATCAATTGCCTTATCTCTCCTCAAGTAGCTCATGGTTGCCCAAAGGAATCCATGTAGTTACACAAATACAAACAAAAGGGAGAATAAGAAAGGAAAACACCATATGGGCCAGATCACTTCCAAAAATGCTGGGAAATGAATGTGGAATGCTTGTACGGAGGAAATATTTGAACTAAGCCTTAAAGAGTTCTTGACAGACTTGGGGACATAGACAGCAGAATATCTCAAGTAGATGAAAGAAACCGCCTTAAAGTACATGGGCAAGCAAACTCAGACTGGATGAGGAACATTAAGTAAATGAGGTTACTAGAATTGAGTGTCTAATGCCTTTAATACTTGAAATCTTTGCCTTGAAATATTTCTATCCACAGACTTTTTTGTAATATCAAGTATAAACTTCTACACTGAAAAATCAATTTTCTCTGCAAAAAAATATGGTAAATTTTATCATCACTCTATTTTATTGCCAATTAATACTGTTTGTATCAGGCTATATTTAAATAGAAAATCCTAGAGTTGTTTTTATTATTTTTAAAGATCCTACTCTTAAAATATTGGACACACACATATTTTATTATGCAACTATACAATAAGTTTTAATAAAAGAAGAGTCCTCAAACATAAAATCTATAAAAAATTTCTAAATGAATGCAGTGATTCTCCAAAGAGTTATATATATTGAAATTATTCAATATTGACCTTACTTTATAATGAATATTTATGAATAAAGTGAAGTATTGACTATGAATAAAGCAAGTGAAGTCAATAACAGAATAATTTTTATTTATTTCTCACAAAGAATTGGGTGATTTGACCCCCCTTTTCAAAGAAGCAATCTGGTGATCAATATTTCTCATAAAGCAAGACAGAAAGGAAATCTATATAGAAAAAATTTTAAACCCACTTAGAAACAAATTACTGTGATTTTAACCAAAGTATGTCTTTCATAAAAAAAATACACTTTTTTTTTTTTGCGTTACGCGGGTCTCTCACTGCTGTGGCCTCTCCCGTTGCGGAGCACAGGCTCTGGACGCGCAGGCTCAGCGGCCATGGCTCACGGGGCCCAGCCGCTCCGCGGCATGTGGGATCTTCCCGGACCGGGTTACGAACCCATGTCCGGTGCATCAGCAGGCGGACTCTCAACCACTACGCCACCAGGGAAGCCCAAAAACTACATTCTCTTGACTGATGTCTTTAATTACTTCAAAAAAAAAATTAAACTTCAAGAAACGTGTATGAAGGAGACAGTGAGCTTTGGATATAATTAATGAAGAAAATAATCATACATTACATTGAGTTCACATGCTGCCAATCCTAACTTGTTATTACGTTGCCTTAAACAAAATGAGCAAAAGTACCAAAAATAAACCACCAGAGTAGAGAATTAATCAACTGGCTTCTCCCAAGAATAAAAAGCAACTCAGTGGATCTAGAGGTCTGAGTATTTTTTCTTGAGGTAAGTTCTTAACTAAATGCAGCAAATGTGGCTGCTTGACAAGGAGAACAGATTTCAGCACATTTTAAAATTGGGCAATACTGATAGGTACAAGTAACTAACTTGCTAATCAAACTAAAGTCAACCTTACTGTATTCTAGAGCCCTTATTAAGCACTATAGAGGCAGAGATGAAAGAAAGAGTCGTTGGTCAGAGCTAAGAGGCATACAGTGTTTCCAATTGCACCTATAGTTACCAGCATACATGTAATATTTAACAAACTTTGGTTGAGTATCTACTTTGAACCAGAAACTTTGTTGGGCATTATAAATTAAAAAAAAAAAAAAAAAAGAAGATAACCCCTATCCTCCAGGAGCTAGAAAATCTACAAGTTGTGGATTTATAACCTGAAGTGTTTTGGGGGCTAGCCTAGAATGGGTAGCACTCTGGCTTCTTTCCAGGGCCCAGTCAAGTCTAGAGCAGGCTCACCCATATGTAAGTAAATCACAGCTGGGGCTCCGACCTTCACGTTGTTCCTGTGAAATGCCTTGTGTAAAGTAGGACTCTATATTGACTATATTCAAAACTACTCAAAAAAAAAAAAAAAAAGTAAACCTTCTAAAATGGTTCCATCCAACAAAGGGTTGCCATGAGTATCTTGCTCTAGACTGGTAAAGCCAATAAATGCTTTGGGGGCACTTTGACCCCCCTTTCTATACAACTCTTTTTTTTGCCTGATATATTTATATCATATGTTATGCCAGGCTGCTCTACTAGGATGAAATCTCCAAAAAAATATTTTTTATTCTTCAATTTCTTATAGTTCCTACCATACCATAGGTGTCTAATAATTGCTCAGTGAATACCAGAGTAAATGCATGAATGAATGACTTAGACTTCATCTAATACATTGAATGGTAAGATCTCATTTTCCTCTTCAAGCATCCTCCAAAAGGAGTATGTTATAAATCCATTGGGGCTCCACTTTGCAGGAGGGATGGAAGGAATATGCTTTTGGTTACGTAGTTCCTGTAACTATCATGTAGAAAGCACAGATCCAGAAGGTGAATGGAGATTATGATTCTTTGGGCAAACAGGGATCTCTTCAGGTACCAGAAACCTACAGGATTCCTGGCTCCTGGAGCTAAAGGGGCCCGGATTAAGGAGCAGAGTGGGGAAGGAGAAGAAACCAGAACCAAGATAAAGGATGAGGTGCAGTAATTTATAAAAGCCACAGAAAGTGAGGGTAAATGAGCTGAATGTGAATGAACACAGTTGCATTGACAGGAAAAAGGGTTTAAGCAGGGAAGTTAGCATAACTAGCATAGTGTTATGGATTGAATTGCACCCCTGATACGTATATATTGAAGTCCTAATTTCCAATACCAGCAAATGTGACCTGATTTGGAAATAGGATGTTTGCAGGTATAATCAAATTAAGAAAAATCATTAAGGTGACCCTCATCCAAGTTGACTGGTGTCCTTATAAGAAGAGAGAAACACCATGTGAAGACTAACACACAGGGAAAAGGCATACAGTGACAGAGGCATACACTGGAGTGATGCAGCTGCAGGCTGAGAAACACCCAGGATGGACAGACACCCCTAGGAGCTAGGAAAATAGAAGGAAGGATTGTCCTCTACAGGTTTCAGAGAGAGCATGGCCCTGTTGATACCATGATATTGGGCTTTTAACCTCTAGAACTGAAAAAATAAATGTCTGGTTTTTATTTTTTTTAATTTATTTTTGGCTGTGTCGGGTCTTTGCTGCGGGCGGGCGAGCGGGGGCTACTCTTCATCGTGGTGTGTGGGCTTCTCATTGCGGTGGCTTCTCTTGTTGCAGAGCACCGGCTCTAGGTGTACGGGCTTCAGTAGTTGTGGCACGTGGGCTCAGTAGTTGTGGCTCATGGGCTCTAGAGTGCAGGCTCAGTAGTTGTGGCACAGGGGCTTAGTTGCTCCGTGGCATGTGGGATCTTCCTGGACAAAGGCCCGAACCCGTGTCCTCTGCATTGGCAGGTGGACTCCCAACCACTGTGCCACCAGGGAAGCCCCTGTCTGTTGTTTTAAGCCAACGAGTTTGTGGCACTTTGCACAGTGACCTTAAGAAACTAATGCAAGTAGCAGTAACAGCAGGGAAACAAGTGGAGGAAACAATGGCATGTCTCCTTAGATTGCTTATGCAAACTAAGTCAGCCATGTGAACTGCCCCAAGCTCTTGTCAGAAGGGTGTTATCAGGCCCTACACAAAATAATTGCTTGTACTTTCTAGTTAAACTTGGCTGTACTGCAACCTGTTGACATGAGGAAGAAGGGATAGCTGTTTTAACCTCTCATATGCATTAATTAGTGGTCCATCATTTATTAGTATTTATATTTGAAAGCCTTTAAACATGCTAGGCTCTGGAGTTTTAAAGATTAGCTCAGAAAGACCATCTGCAAAGTTGTAATGCATTTTATTAATTGCTATATGAAAAGATACAAGATAGATGGTGGAGGCAGATACACACTGTGGGAAAGAGCTTTTGTTTGGAATCACACAGACCTTGGCTCCAATCTTTGTTCTGAAACTTACTAGTTCTGTGTTGCAAGAGTGAGTTATTTACTTAATTCTTTAATTCTCTATGTCCTCATTTACAAAAGAGTGATAATATTTACCTTGTAGAATTTTGGGTGGAATTAAATGAATTAAATGTGCATATATATAGAATTATATATATATAATAATTCTCTCTATATATATATGTATACATATATATATAGTTCTAGAATGCCATGAAGTAAGTGTTCAATAAACAGAAGCTCTTATCATTGATATTCATAATATAAAATATAAAATAAATGTTTAAAATATAGGGAAAGGAGCAATTACATTTGAATGAAAGTATATTTGGATAGGTTTCAAGAAGAAAGTAGCTCCCAAATCTCTATCTCTTAGCAAAAGAGCTACAGAAGAACTCCTCAGAAAAGCAAGAAGTCCAGGTATTCCAGGAAGAAAAAGCTTGATGTGCAGTTTTGTCTCCCGATGCCCATTCCCACGTGCTACAGACATAGCAGACATAGTAAGCATCCACCTAATATGTGAATGTGCTCTCTGAGCTTGTGTTGCAATTAGATTAAGTCAATGATATCAGGTGCTGATCAGTAAATCTGGCAGAGGTGATGTAAGCTACTTCCGGTTCTGCTCCTTGAAAACAGCCTATGTGAAACTCCAGCTCTCTTTTCACTTGCCAGGATGATCTGGAAGTCTATATGCTGAGATGGTTGGATTACAAGTTTGATGGAGCCTGTATCCGTGCATCTCAGAATGGAGGAGACACTTCACTAGCATGCATTAGGCCGCACATGAACCATTAAAAAACAACTTGTGTGTGTGCTAAGCCACTGAGATCTCAAGAGTGTGTTGCAGCAGTTAACATTACTTCTTCTGACGAACGAAAACAGCCTCGCTATAATCCCTCTTCCTTACCCTCAATGCTGAACATGTAACTTTCCCATTCAACAGCTGCACAGAGTTGGACAAAACTGTCTCCAAGTTAAGAGTTATTATAACCCAGCCATTATACTCTGGGATAAGATGAAACTAAATGATCATCTACGTAAATACCTACACTCTATCTTTTCATGAGTGGCAAATAATTCAGTCCTTCAATGGCCAACATCAGAGGATTTTTCCCCCCAGTAATTCATTAACTCCTAAGCGTTAATTGCAAGGTTTTCAATAACAAAGATGGATCATGAATAGAAAATAGGCACACATCACAATATATTCAAAATAATTAAACTGTTATGGCTTTTGAGGGCATTGAAGCTATTAAAATATAATTTTTTTAAAAACTGGAATGAAATGAGAATGTGATTTCCATGGACATAATTTGAAATAGTCCAAGTATTTATTCACTATGTGCAATTACTTGTAAATACAAATTAGAGGGAGATGTGGCACAGCTAAAGAATAGTAAAATTAGATTTATGAAACTTTTCCTAACGTGCAGACAAAAAAATTAAAGTGTCTAATCACTCTGTTCATTACAATTCTTATAAATCTATACTAACCAGGGAAATGTGAATAACTCAGGATAGCCATGATTAACTCAGAAAGTAAAACCAAGTAAAAATAAAAGTTTGTGCTAATAATGTTTCACGAGAAGATTAAATGATTCAACTAGGCATCATCCATCTGGGAAAATAGAAGCCATCATTCATACAGAGATAATTTAACACTGGTACCAGTTAGCAGGAGCAGGTCATGGGTGATGATAAATCTGAGAATAAACAAGCAATTGACCAACACAACTTTTATGAACTGTTGAGGGGAGTGTAATCCAATGTTGCTGACCACTAACACTATGTAGATGTGTACCTTTTAAAAAACTTTCAGCAGTTCTGAGAATTATACATACATTATTTTAACATCTTTCAGATGAATAAACTATGAACCAAAGAACTAAGTGATATGCCCAAGTGACAGCTGGGTTTGAACTGTCTGACTCCACAAAGAAAATCCCATCTACTTTTTTGCAATAAGTAGGGTAGTGGGAGGGGCTAGAACAAATTTGGAGACTCTCCCTAACTCTGAGTTTCCATGATAGTATCAACAATAGCCTTCATTAAATAATCAATCAGTAGCACTATCCTAGGCTGTAATACTATATCCTTAGCAACACAAAGTCTGTAGTAAAATGAATTTCTGCTACGGGTGATAGAGTGCATTCTGTAAATGGAGGAGGCAACTTGCTTAAATAACAAAGGAAAACCCCATGTCCTTTTTTATGATAAGTCTGCGCTGTCAGTCCCAGAAAGTACAAAATGTTGTGTTCTCTCAATTAAGTTTTTGACATTTTATACTCTGCTTGTCTCTTTTCTCAACTCAAAGTTGTAAATAAATATCTTCTATAAGAAGATCTGAAGACAGATTATATTAATTGTCTGAAATTAAATTTATGGTTAAGGGATTTTTAAGAAAGATTATTTGCTCAGCATTCCTGACAAGAGGTCTGTGTCAAAGAGATCAGTAGATCTGCAAACTAGGGCTTACCCATAAGACACTGAATTAATACTAGGGTTCAATAACCTCCTAAATCCACAGAAATTCTAAAAGCATCTCTGAGTAATGGTCAACTTCCAAGGAGTAATGATAGGCTTCAGTGAAATTTTACAGAATTGGACTCTAAGTCAAAATCTCTTTTATTCCTGAAACATTTTTCTACAACAGAGGGTATAGACTGCTCTTTCTTTTGAGTTACCTGGTGGGATTTTTTTCTGCACAAAAAGAAAGTTAGTTTTATAGTTTAACATATCTCTGACTCCATGCCCCTTTTTCTTTCTTAATTTGCTACTTCTATCAGTTGACTGGAGCTCTCAGACATCAGGTTCCATATGTACATAAGTTATTCGAGAATAGTGGGGCCAATGACCTGTAAGGAACCAGCTCCCTCATTACAGAAATGAAAAATGGGTTAACAATAGTTAACTTTCTTTGTACACAATTACTGGATATTTAGGGATATGCTTCCCAACATCTACTTCTGGGTGTTCTATTAACTATACCACAATCCCCTCTTTAAGCATTTTGGTCAAAAATAAATTCTAATTAAATGTAATATTAGAAAAAATAAATTTTGTTGTTGTCAGGTAAACTTCTCTATTGATCTATCATCATTCTTTAACCTAAGTTTCCGTTGTGTCTTTCTGTAACATCTCTACTGTTGGGTTTTCTTCTTTCATTTTTATTATCCTCTCTTTTACACTTCCTTAATCTCTTTGGCTGTGTTATAATTAGTTCTATAAATTGTTTTTAAAGGGTTTTCTTTAGTGGCTATAATACAAAACATATCCTATACTAATTCACAGTGCATCCTTCAATGTCTGCAATGGAGATGCTTATTAGTATAAGTAAACATATTTTAAACTGCTGTGTTTTGGATTTGGGGGGTACTGGTCAAAAAAATTTTTTTTTACTTTTTAATATATTTATTGTTACATGTCTCACTAAAGAAAGTAGTTTAAATTTGAAGGCAGAAACATATTTACAAAAGCTATAAAATTACATACAACTGCAACTTGTATCTTTTCAAAATAAGTAACTTTATTTTAAGGAGCTTTAAGGAGTTCAAAAGTAGTGTGGCTATGTTTTATTCATTTCTAAAATGGCTGCTTTGATAAATTATAGGTGCCAGTTTTCCCAAATGCACTGAAATATTTTCTTACAAGCATCTTTCAGCCAAGACATATGCACACACACCCTCGCCAGCAAACTTGCTCAGAAATCTAGTGGAATGATACCTTTACATCATGCCTTTGAAGTCAACTCCACTTGGGCAGAATAATAAGTTAAGACTACAATTTTGGATCCCCAAAGAACAGAACATTATATATTGGATAATTTAAAGTCTGACCTTTTAACAAAATGGGTTTTAAGGCAACCAAGCTGTAAAGGACTCAAATGACATGTCTCACTATTCTCTAACTGCTAAGTAATCCCCGAGTAAGTGGGACTCCTGGGACACACTCATATACAAGACTTTAACTTACTTACCCATCCAATGAAAGTGAGAAAAATGCTCCTTCTTGAACTTTTCAACACTCCTTATTCTAGTGAACTATTAATGCAATGTTGTAGAAACTGGTTTAATTAACAGGCAAGAGCAGCAACAACTAGTAGTTCTCCAGCTTGCTTACGGTGACTGAAAAAGTTCCATAGCAATCAGATTTCTTCCCCGAGTCTGAGAAACGCTCATGAATGCAGTGCCAACACATTTGGAACAACTGCTCACAAGGACTTGCACTGAAATGTAAGGTTTATGAGCCTAGGCTGGACTAAATGAAGTAGTTACCACTGGCAGCTAAATTACAATGTTTGATCATTGCTGAGGTAGGAAATGAAAGACTAAGCTAGACAAAGAGGGTTGAGTATAAAGCCTGAAGGATAAGACAATAAATGGTAAGAAAAGCCAAGAAGGTCACAAGTCAAGAACTTGAAGAACTGAGTGGGGAGGAATAGAAGTGGGGTTTCGGCATGACTTTGGAGGCTATATATATGGGGTTTTGTGGTATGAGTGAGTCTGCACGCCTAAAGAGTTCAGGACCAAGGCAGACGATCACTTAGAATCACTAAAGTACTCAAGGGTTTTTCCCATTAGCAAGTCCCTGTGGTCTCTGACACAGCCCTTCTTAGTGTCATCTCTCCTAGCTGCTGTCAAACCCTGTCATTGCATATGAAACTAATGACACTAGAAATGCTCCCAGAAAACCAGAGAGAAGAACAATATCCTATTAAGAGAATGTTCTACTACTGCTATTACTCTTTAGTTCTGGATGCTCCATTTATCCAGGTGAAACTCCTCCATCATTATCTAGCTGCAGGACATGCTCCATAACTTCTCTTGAGTCTCCTCATTTGAAAAATGGAAATGATACAATCTACTACCAAAAAAAAAAAAAGCTCAGTGTAAGGAGTGGTGTATAAAAGATTCTAAAAACATGAATTATTTTTTCCTCTGTCCATGAGGCTAATTCATATGGAACTAAAAATTAGACAGAGGGTGAAAATAAATTGTAAAGGAAAATATAGAGAAAGGAATACTGAAGATGCTAAATGATGATGCATGATTGAAAAGAAACAGAATGGAAGAATAAAGGAAGGTGACATTATGACAAAGAAACATAGAAACTAAATAGAAATACATAGGAAAACAGAATGATAAAGAAATAATTAAATGGAAAAACGAGAAGCAGACACGACAGAGTAAAGGAAATGCAAAATTAAAGGCTCTCTCTTGTATAAGGGGCCTCTGTAGGGATGATTTGATTTATTGTACACCTTAACTTGTTAGATAAATTTCATCTAAAAATGCATACTTCTAGAACACAGAAATGAGGTATCTGAAACGTGGAATTAGAAGGGAAAAGGAGCAAGAAAACGGAGCAAAAAATTACTTAGAAACTAACTCCATGATGAAAGTAAATTCTAAAGTGCATGAGGTTTGCAGCTGCAGGGAATTCCAAGGTGACTCAGAAAATGCACTGTAGATTTGTTCAAGTTATAGAATCTTTGTAACAATTCTCAAATAGTTACAAGTATCCAGAGGGAAGATACACCATAGAGTTTTCAGATGTTCAGTTTTAGGATCTTATCCCCAGGACAGTGCTCCATTCTATTCCATTTTTAATTGAAAATCAACAACCCAGAGCTGTATCAAAATCTTTCCATCATTGACGTTTCCACTTTCCTTCAGTAGTGCATGAAAAATGAACTTGAAATAGGTACTGCTTACTTCAGCACAGCTCAGCAAATTGCAAACTACCAAAGTATTTCAGAAAGAGCAAACTTCTAGAAACAAAACTGTAAGGTATTTAGATAGGGGATATTTATATGTGAGATGGTGAATATAGAGAAAATGATTGTTCAGGACATTCAATAAAATAATAGTAGCTCTCACTAAATAAGCTATTATTATGTGCCAAGTTTTTTTTTTTTCAAAAGAACTTTATATTCATTTCTTAATTTCATACAGTAATTCCACAAGAAGCCACAACAATATGAACAAGGGACGATTAACTCACTTTGGAGAATTAAGAATAAAGAACAGACTATTATGGTTAGCAAAAATACGCTGCAAAGCAAAATGCCATAAGAGAGGACGCTAATCTTACATGTTGTAAGCAGTTTTGAATGCTATGTGGACTTAGAGCTCTGCTGCTAAAAAATTAGATCCAATCTTTAATATTTCAATACAACAGATGTCTATTTTTTACTCATACAGTTCAAACAAGTGTGACTCAGATGAACAAGGTTGTTCTTCATGTGGTTATTCAACGATTTATGACTCCAATACTCAGCCTCGTCACTCCCACTCAATTCTATCAGTCAGAACTAAGGCATATGGTCCACCTAATTAAAAGGAAAGTTGGAAATGCAATCTAGCTGTGCACCAGAGTGCAAGGGAGAATGGATTTATTATGTTAAAGTGCATGTATGTGACTCAATAAGCAACGTGGAACTCTTGAAGTTTGTTTTCAAACTGGAAGTTACAGGGGCAATGTAAAGTCAGAGATGACATCTGTGTTCTGTAGAGTGAACCAAAAGAGCTGATTGTATTCTATGAAGATCTTTTTCTCTGTCTATCTCAGTGTAGAAAATATTGACCAAATGCCAGTTGGGTTCTCCCTCTTTTCCCTGAACCAATTAGCCTATAGTGACTATCATAAAACTGGCATCAAATAATTAAATATTTTTGTAAAACTTCTACTGTCACTGCTCCTGAGAAGCTAATTTTGAGTCCTTTTTCAACACAAGCACAACTGCTCTGGCTTTATTTTAGATTCTAAGTTTCATGTTGAAATGGAAAGCAAAGCAATTAGCTCTTTCCTGTGACATGCTAAAGGATACAAGAGCAGAGAAGAATTCAATCCTACTGATTAGTGATTGGATTTTTTAACCTGTATGACATTTTGACAATTGCTTTTTCTGTAACTTCTTTTAAAAAATGGGTTAAACTTACTACGTTTTTCAAGATATGATTTACCCATCTGTAAATATTTGGATACATCTCCAATCTGGCTCTTAAAAAGCCTTCAGTATCCTTCAAAGATATTCAAGAAATGAATGTATTTGTCCATAAGAATATAGATAAATTGTAGGAGATCACAGAATAATAAACCTAATTATATAATAAACTTCAGCTCTCCCCTCAATGCAAAATGAGAAACTTTGGCACCACTGCTGACAAGCAGATGTGTCAGAAGGCTTAATGTGAGGGAATCCAGTGATCCTTGAACTCAAAATGTCAAGGATGGTTAGGTTATACTATTCATGATATAAGGTATAATTCTGAAGTAGCAGCAGTAGTGAAAGAGGAACAGGTAGAATTTAAAAATCAGCACCCCCTCCTCCATTCTGTTCACTGTCTGAGCCATCATAAAGCCTGGATGGATCAAATGAAAATACATGTTTAATTGCTTCCTTTGTTTTAAATAATTGAAAATATATTTAGTAGGTATATCCTCAGACCTTGACGTACTCTATTAATGGAGGACAGCCATGGGAAACAAAAAGAATTACAGTTCCTCTACTGGCATTTAACACTGTAGAACTGATGGTTTTTGAAGGAGGCAATACACATGGGGCACCATGATTTCTGGTAAAGTCCAGCTTCTCAGTTAATGGTGACTCCATTCTTTCAGATGGTCAAGCAAAAAATGTTGAAATCATACTTGACTCCTCTTGTTTTCTGACACCTCAAATCTAATCCACAGGTGCACAATAAATGTGTTAACTGAATCACATGAATCTCAGTTACATAATGTATTAGCTTTGTAACACTGGATAAAATTAATTAGAACTGCTTTCCTTATACAATGGAAGGAATAAAAATGATGATAATAGTAATAATAAGCACACAGGGCTGTTGGGATCGTAAACTAAGCTAATTATATACGATCATATCTAGCTGGCAAATAGTGGCTATTTTTTTTTAATTAGTTTTAAGTTTTGTCATTTTCTTTAAACTTTTCTCTTGGAAAAGTTCCACCTCTAACACGATCAGTTTAAATTTTAATAAACTTCAGTTACTGAAAAACCTTACCTTGCCCATTCTTGAGTGCTACAATATATCTTAGGCCAAATCCTACCATCAAAACATTTAACCATAAGAGCATATTTCAAACCAGATTATTTTTTGCATTAATTATCCTTCCAGGGCCTTTTATTTTTCCTTCTAAAATATGTTCTTCAACTGAACTAAGAAAAAACTACTTACTTAGCTCAAATGTATTTGTCTGCTGTCCCAACTTCAGATGCTTTATGAGTTCCTTCAGATATGACCATCTCAGTTTCTAAGAATGAGTAGAAACAGGACACAGCAAGCTGAGAAATCTCAGGAGACTCTTCATCCTACTCTGGTTGCTTTGCCCTCCCACTTAAGTGAATAAATGGGGAAGTATATTAGTTTATTTACTCAAGCTTGATATTAATTTAACCTTTAAGAGACAAAGTAACTGTGGCGGTTGATTATGACTGATGATTTGTTTAAATGCTAAAATGCTTCAGAAAATTCACAACTATCAGGTATACTAATCTGGATAGCCTAAGATAGTCTATAGTAATAAAAGAATGCTCCCCCCAAACTTAATAACTTAATAAAATAAAGGCTTATTTCTTACTCAGTCTATATGCCCATTTCAAGTCATTCCCCTATCATTGTTACTCAGAGACCCAGGCTGATGAAGGGTCAGGGATTGGGATTCAACCAGAATCCCAGAAGGGTAAGATCTAGAAATATTTTACCAAAATAACAAGCAGACAAAAAAACAAACAAATGAAAAACCACATACATAAAATATTAGATTGATCGGTTTTCTAAGTAATCATTTTATAATGTAGAAAGTTGTTTATATCAACCCATTTGTAAATAGAAAGCATGAAAATAATTCAGGCCAAAAAAGAGATGTTTGCCTCTGGTGTCTGGATATTTATAATAAAACTGAGATTTAGCCCCTACTAGAAAATCTCTTTTATATAGGTAAAAAGAAAGTGAGTTTGTCTTCTATGTACCTTAGCGTACCTAAGAAGGTTCTTTTTAGCTACGTTATGTGTATGGTTCAGTAAATATTTATACATTTATTTATAGAGGAGAGAAATATGAAAATATTATAAAGGTAACAATTAAAATATTATTAATTTTTATAGAAGATCAAGATAGATTGAAAGAGAAGTCATCACGCTTTTTCTGTAAAGGGCTAAAATATTTCAGGCTTTGTGGACTATGAAGCAAAATAGAGAATAATATACGGGCAGGGACACATAAAAAGAGAGAAAATAACAATTTGTACCGATGAAATTCAAAACATGTTAATAAATGAATACAATTTTTAATGCAGATCTACTAATTAGAAGAATGGGATTCTGTTTGGGGGATGGTATTTTGCTTAAAGGTAGTTTACTCAGTGTTTCCTTTAATCAAAATCAATTACAGGTTGATTTTCATCTATTAATGGTGATCTTTAATGAAACTGTATATCTCTCATATTAAAGACATCTTTTTACATATACAGATACTACAAATACTGATATCAATCCACACATATGATTTTAATTGCACATATTCATTACTTTGAAGACATTTATAGAATTATAATAGATCCTTCTTTTGATATGTAACTTCTAGTGTACCATTACTTTGATATAATCACTTCTAACTGAAGATTTGGTTAGAAGTTATCTCAATTTCCATGTTAAATAGATTTTAAAACATGAAATTTCCTTGACATTTGCTCTGAAGAAAAAAAAATTCCTGGAACTGTAGTTTGCACTTAGAAAAATATATCTAATGTAAATCTGTATGAGAAGGAAGACCTCTCTTTTCGTTTTAACTTTTGACAACATGGCAAGTACACAAAGCAACTTGAGGTTACTTGTGATTCAAATACCAGTTCTTGGTATTTTTCACAGAAGACACAATTTTCTTTGTAATTGTAAATTTGCAAAATTAGCACTATTTTATGTTGTAATCTTAGTTTGAAATTAAGAAACTTTATCAAGTCTGCAGCAAAAGCTAATTTCCAAAGCTACTTAGTGTTCAATAACAGTGTTAGAAGGTAATTCTTCTCATGCAGAAAAATTTCAGCCTGGCCCTTGGGCTGAAAATATCACAATAAAACTTTACCACTGTAAAGTTGTTGCACACTGTGTTGTAGTTCAGCCCAGGACACTCAGCCTCTATTTCGGACAAAAATTCATGTTTCACAATGAATGAGAACATGAGAAGATGCATGAGAGCAAATGCAATTCACTAGTGATACTATTAGTTCAATAACACATGGTTATAACATGATTCAGTGTTTTCCACAAAATGCTTGCAGAAGATTTGTACAGTGAGTAACCAGAGGCTTTTACACTTTCCAAAAACATTGTTAATCTGCTTGACTGAACATTTTTCTGCTCAGACATATTTTTACCACGGCAATTTTAGTATGTCTTACAAGATTCCATGTGAGGTTACACTCAGTGTTTTTTCTCAACTTCTATGAAAATATTCTCTCCCATAGGTCTTCCATGCAGACTATTCACAAAGGCTAATTCTCAAGGACTTCTTGGTGCCAACTCCTTGAATAAACAGTTGAGCAGCATCAGTAATATCTGTTGACTAATTATAAAACAAAGAAAGCCACCAAAAATCCTTGCTCTTTTTTAATTGATTATGGATGTCAAACTCTTCAGTCCACTGCTCTCGTCAAAGGCCTACCTTTTAAAAATCTGTTTTCTGTGGTGACATTTCTTTAGCTGCTGCTATCCAACACGATGTTATTAACTCGCTATCAGTAAAGTTTTTTTCTTGCTCAGCTTACAAATGAGCTACACAGAAACTTACTTTGCTGGCAGGCACTTTTTAATTTTTCTATTTTTATGAAGAAATTCTACTGCAATGAAATATTTTAAATTTCCTAAATGTTTCTGACCATTGCTTTCTTGTGAATTAGGAAGATCTGATGAGTGTTTGGTAATTTCAACGTATGTTGCACTCTTTTAATACATCTTTAGTATCATATAGCAAACTCAATGCTTTGTTATCAAACTCAATATCAAAATAAGCTGCAGTCAACTAAGATTTATAAGCACATCATACAAAGTCCACTTCTCTCTTCTACTCTTATTTTGTCATGGTTGGTATGCACTGATAAAATAAGATAAGATAAACTAAACTGAAATAAAGTAAAATAAAAACTGAAGAGTTACAGTAAGGCAATACTGGAAATGCTGTTATCACCGCATCACTGTGATTTGCAGTGCATGGAGTGACATGCAAAGCCCCATATATTGTTTCTGTTGCAACTATTCAACTCCACCATTGAAGTGTAAAAGCAAATACAGACAATTCATAAATGAATTGTAGCATTTTCCAGTAAAATTTACTTATTGACACTGAAATTGAATTTCATATAATCATTATAAAAGATTATTCTTTTAATATTTTCAACCATTTAAACCTGTCAAAACAACACTTAACTCACAGGCCATTATGAAACCAGGCAGATGGCCTGATTTGGCCTGCAGGCCATATTATGCCAACCTCTGGATTAAAGGAAAGACTTATATTCAAGAAATTAATAAGAGAATTTAGGATATGAAAGTGGTTGGATGGTTCTTCCGCTTTACAAAAGATAGAAGAAAATGCAATTCAACATTCTGAGGAACCAAACTACTTCAAATTCCAAGAATGATAAAAGATAAGAAGTCCAAAGCAGTTTTGGTTCTTGAATCTTTTTTCTTTCACTCTGTGGAAAGATTTGATTTTTCTCATTATCCTCAAAGTTTCAGACTTTCACAGTGATATTCCTTGATTGGAATATATAATCTCATTTTTTTCTTGTCATTTTGTGGGCCCTTTAAATCTAGAAAGTCAAGTTCCTTAGTGTGAAATTGTTTCTTGAATCATTTTGTTAATGATTTTTTGTTTGCTTTATTTCAGGAACACATAGTTTCTGTCTTATTTTCTGTATCTTTGTTCTCCAAAATTTTGTTTCTGTTTTTCCTTTTGCATTCTCTATGTCCTGGCACATGCCCTTGCTGTAAATTAATGGATATGAAGAAACATGTTCAAGTTGGAAGAGTTCTTAGAATTCAAGAAATTCAACTTTCTTTTTCAATGTCTGTTCCTTTCACTCAAGTCCAGGTAAATGGCTTCCCAACCACTTAAAGCACACCTCCAAATCTACAATTGATGAACAATTATTAAACCAAACATAACCCCCAAAACATTCACCATTTGATTGATTCACTCTGGCTGATTGATTGTCAAAGCCTTAATGAAAGACAGATGTTCTAAGTTGTGCCAGATAAAATCTAAACATCCATATTTCCTTTGACTCTTTTCACATGTCATGCCCTCACTATTCTCTAAACAAGCACCTGACTGGCAACTTCCACTTATTGCTTGTTGACAAGTATCATTATCAGTCCTCCAGATGTGAGCTGGCCTTGGTGTAGGAGCACAGGACTTTGCATTAGACATAATATTTAAAAGAATTCAACCCAAGTGATATTAGATATTGATATAAATTCATTGTATTGTTGACTCATTTTGAAAATTGTTTTCATATATACTCCTCCCATCATCCCAGCAACTCTTGACAAAATGGTGTATCACCCACTTTATAAGTGAGACAACTAACTGCTGATGATGTTAAACACTTTCCCCCATGTGCCATAACTACTAAGATCCAAGATTTGAAACCAGTTTCTATCTGTGTACTAGAAACTATTTTTTACAGTTATTTCCTTACTCTCTCCCTTCTTTATTCTTTCATTCATCTAGAAGAAATGTGAGCATAAATTCGATGATGACTAGAGTTCAGTCAAGTAAAACATAAAGTGCCTGTCCAAGGTTCTGAAACAACAATTAGGCCATTTTCTTCTACATGTATCTCTATAGATATGAGAATTGGTGTCGATAGTTCAAAAATAGTTTAACAAATTACATGACATTAAGTTATGTCTCTCGTTTCTTTAATTATAATATCCTTATTGGATAAACAGTTTAATTATAAGCAGTGTAGAAAATGCTACTTACGTTTAATTCCCCAATTTTAAGCATGAATTACTTCATATTTTCAAATATTGTCTGATAATAACATAATTTGTTCTCATTAAGTAGAATGTTGCTTTGCATCCTCAAATTTCAGAAGGAAAGGGATTCAAAGTCTTTAAATGATACAAAAGGTTTCTGTATTTTACAGTCAACATAAAGTGATCAACTGTTATATATATATTTTTATGGATAATATATAATGTATATTATATATATATTTTTTTATGAATAATGTCATAAAAGAATGAACTGCATTTGAAAGGCACTGGATAATCTTTTGCATTAAAAAGATTTTTTAATGGACTATTCCTGGTTAATACACTTCCTTTGCTGGAGTTCTGCTCTCATACTGGATATCCAAAGAGAAAAGAATAGCCATATAAATTACTTCCAAATAAAATAGATTCCAATCTTGCATAAATCTATGTAAATTTCAGTCACTTTCTATGAAACACTCATTAATCTCAAGGTAGTGCTATGGAACTGATTTATAATCTAACAAAGAAGCCCACCATGACTGCTATCCATGGCCACAAAATAAACTTGTGCCGTATTTCATTCTTGATGCTTATGTTGGCTCACAGGTGCACCAAATAAGATGTTCAGAGACTGATTATCCTTATTTATCAGTGACATTATTCTTCAGGCAATATCCTGTACTTTCCTATTTATCTATATTATCTTGACTGGTCATCTAGGTACTCTTGCAAAATCTAGTGAATGTTTATTCACTGGCAAAAGTCATAAATAACTGAATATCATGAAGTCCAGTTGTTTACCTTCTTAACAGAGAAACAGCTCAGTTTTGCTCTTTATTGGCATTACCTGATTGTCACTGAATTTATGTATATGTAACTCTCCCACTTCCCTATTTCTTGTTTTTCTTAAAATCCCCTATTCTGTTTAGAATCTATCTGCTGCTGGGAACAATAATGAGCTAGGAAAATATATTGGACTTGCAATTTCACCTCCATATCTGATCACTCTTTAAAATACCTCTGGATATACTTGAACTGTCCCTACCCTGTGAGCAGGGGCCACATGAAGCTGTAGGGAATGAGTAGGGTGATCACATATTTCATCTTCCAAACCAGGACACTTTGGAAGGTAACAGGACATTCTATTCGAAACTACAACAGAGCAGTAAATGTAAACTGCAAGCTTGGTTACATGGTCACAGTTACAATGAGGGAAAGAGTTCAGATGTTGGGTTCAGACATAGATTTGAATCCTAGTTCTTTCTCTTATTGGCAAAGTGACCTCGTGCAATTTACTTGAACTCTCTGGACCTCAGATTATTTACCTAAAATGAGAATAGTAGTCAGGTTTATCATAATATATGAGAATTAAATTAGAGAAAAGTTTTAAAATAATGTCTAAAACAAAAAATATACAGTTATTAAATGTACTTATGATAGTTTCTGTTATCATTTATAACAGTAACCATCATTTTTGTGATTAATAGCTCAGTTTATTAGCTGATTTAATAAAGTAAATCCTTATATAGAAAACAACATACTATATGGACACCAAAGAGGGGAAAGCCGGGGGGTGGGGAGGATGAATTGGGAGACTAGGATTGACATATATACACTAATATGTATAAAATAGATAACTAATAAGAATCTGCTGTATAAAAATAAATAAATAAAAAGAAAGAAAATAACATACTAGAAGTAGCTTTTGAAAAGCTTTTTTTATGATATGCTTACAAAATGTCATACGTAAGTGAAAACATCCACCACTGTGGTAATACAATAAACAAGTTTCCTGTGAGTAAAGCAGAACACTGCACAGATAGGCTGACTGATTAAAGCCAGATTAGCTTCCTGACACCATGAAGATCATATTTTGAATTTGTATGAGGGTAGCTTCTAAATATCACTGCTCTTAATTTAATAATGCAAAAATTCCACTTTCTCAGCTATTTTGAAGAATTTAGTACTTAGAACAGTGTCTGACACATGGAAGGTTTTCCATTAAGGTATGTTAAATACATTAACAAAAAAATAAACGAATGAACAAATACATTAAGAACTGAATTTCAGTTAGAATTAAATGAAACTGTGGTTGCCTTTTATGACAATCCTATAAGTCACCGAAGGGCTAGTAAAAAGAGAATGTGTGAGGGAGCAATCACGAAATTGGCTGCTGCTTGGCATGAGCAAGTTGATTACTAGTTTGTGTGGTTTTTGAGATGCCATATGTACTATTTTGTCTCAGGAACATCTGTCCATGGAGTGAAAGAGATAATTTATCCACCAGCTTCCACCTTCCATCAGGCAAGGTTTACTACTTACAGGAGAGCAAGCAAGTCTCGGAGTGTGGACAGGCAGATCCCAGAGGTATCATGAGTTCGGTGCCAGACTACCACAGTAAAGTGAATATTGCAATAAATCAAGTCACATGAACTTTTGGTTTCCCAGTACATATAAAAGTTATATTTATACTTTAGTCTTAAGTGTGCAATAGCATTATGTCTTATAAAACAATATACAAACCTTAATTTAAAAACAATGCTGTTAGCTCAAAAAATAATAATAATAATTTAAAAATGGGCAGAAGACCTAAATAGACATTTCTCCAAAGAAGACATACAGATGGGCAGCAGGCACATGAAAAGATGCTCAATATCACTAATTATTAGAGAAATGCAAATCAAAACTACAATGACATATAACCTCACACCAGTCAGAATGGCCATCCCCAAAAATTCCACAAATAATAAATGCTGCAGAGGGTGTGGAGAAAAGAGAACGCTCCTACACTGATGATGGGAGTGTAAACTGGTGCAGCCACTGCGGAAAACAGTATGGAGGTTCCTTACAAAACTAAAAATAGAACTACCATATGATCCAGCAATCCCACTCCTGGGCATACACTTAAAGATGAAAACTCTAATTCAAAAAGATACATGCACCCCTATGTTCATAGCAGCACTATTTACAACAGCCAAGACATGGAAGCAACCTAAAGGCTAAATGTCCCTCAACAGGCGAATGGATAAGGAGATAGTCAGCCAATATTTTTAATGGCTGAAATATTACTCAGCCATATAAAAGAATGAAATAATGCCATTTGCAGCAACATGGATGGACCCAGAGATTGTCATACTAAGTGAAGTCTGTCAGACAAAGATATCATAAGGCATCACTTATATGTGGAATCTAAAAAACAAAAAGATACAAATGAACTTGTTTATAAAACAGAAATAGATTCACAGACACAGAAAACAAACTTATGATTACCAAAGGGGAAAGGGGGAGGGAGAGATAAATTAGGAATTTGGGTTTAACAGATAACACACTACTATGTAACACACAGATAAATAACAAAGACCTACTGTATAGCACAGGGAACTGTATTCAATATTTTGTTATAATCTATAATGGGAAAAATCTGAAAAAGAATATATATATATATACACACATATATATATATATATATGTATGTATTCTGAACCACTGAACCACTTTGCTGTATACCTGAAACATTGTAAATCAACTGTACTTCAATAAATAAATAAAAACAATGCTGTTAGAAAAATGGTGCCAATAAACTTACTAGACACAGGCTTGCCACAAACTTTTAATTTGTAAACAACGTAATTATCTGTGAAGCACAATAAATTGAAGAGCAATTAGACGAGGTATGCCTGTCATGATTCCGTGGCAAAGGTAAAGGGCAGAAGGGAAGGGGCACAGGACAAAAGCAAGTTGTGAATTGCTGTAGGCTTGTGTGTCCATGGAGTTGGTCACTAATGTGGCCGAGGCAAAACAAGTGGACTAGGGCCTCAAATATCGGTGCAACTTAGAGGATCAGAGTTGGCATGTAATAAGAGACTGACACAAATACCCACCCTAGTTGACAAATAAATGCTATTTCTGGCTAATGTCTCTTTCTTCTCCCCTCACCCTCTCATTCTCTCTCTATCCCCACATAGTCTTATAGACTATTGGATTTGTATATAGACATACGATTAAGTGCAATTTTAAAAAAATTCTCAGATCATCACAATGTCAGTCAGCGAGGATGGCTTCAAGCCGGATCTGGTGTCATTTTTGACACCACCTCACAAATGTTTTGAAAATTTCCTTTCACCAAAAAATATCGCAGGCATCTTTATACTGTTTTTGCCTAAGACTTGAAATGAATGACATCAGGGGGGCAAACCCTAAGGTTAGAGATTCTCACTATTGGAATAATACTGCTTTCAGTCCATTTGGAGAGACAAAGAAGATGTTTAGAAGATATTGGGTTGGCCAAAAAGTTCATCTGGGTTTTTCTGTAACTTCATCTTATGGAAAAACCCAAAATAACTTTCTGGCCAACCCAAAACATTTTATTTTTATTTATTTATTTATTTGATGTGGACCATCTTTAAAGTCTTTATTAAATTTGTTACGATATTGTTTCTGTTTTATGTTTTGGTTTTTTGGTCCCAGGCATGTGGGATCTTAGCTCCCCAACCAGGAATCAAACCCACAGCCCCTGCATTGGAAGGCGAAATCCCAACGACTGGACTGCAAGGCAAGTCCCAAACCAATACATTTTAAAAAAATGAATTAACATTACTAAATCCAGTTCAATTTTAACATAACAGTGGACTTACTTAAATTCTTTGAGTTGTATCCATCTTCAAATTATATCTACCTTCTGTAGCACTAATAATCTTAACTCAAAATAATTAATATACTTCCTTTATCTCTTTATATAATAGAAATAGTTTCAAAATATTATTAACGTTGCTATTATTAATTAAATTTCTGAATGGAATAAAATATTTCCATTTGGTTCTGTGCTTACTGTACATTTTGCTAAAGTTAGACAGTCAAATTATATGCTATGAAGTCCCATTCTTTGTGTGGCTACTGTTAAGATTAATATACATTTGGGTTTACTTGTTTCAGTTTGTTTTTAATCTCAAGGAATTACCTTGCTTGTTTTTGAGTAGTAATTCATTTATAGGATTCAAGAGTAAACTATATAGATAAGTATACAGAGATTTTTTTGTTCTTGTTTACATCCCTGCAGTAGCCACCCTGTTCTCCGAGTCCCTCCTTCATTAGTAAATTTCCCTATGGACCAGCTATTAACAGGTGACAAGTGACAGGTAAGAGTTATTTGCAGGTGAGAGGAAGCGTTTAGAGTAGCTGTCTGGGTTTCTCAGCTCAAGGGCTCCCTCTTCTGTTAAGTGTCAAACAGTTTATTTAATAAAGGCTTGTACTTTGTTCTTCAAATTTCAAAAGCTTTTTTTTAATGCTTTCCCTGTTTTCCTGTCTTGATCATTTCATTCTCAGACTTTTTCACAGCAGTTATCCTAAGGACGGTGCTCTCCCCTCCCTGGGGATGGGGGTGGGGGGAGCATTGTATCTGCAGGGTTTTCTGGGCTCTGCCACTGCTCTTTCTGATACTGTAGCTCTCCCACCAACCAAACCAGCCATTCTGATGCCACTGGCCTGCCTCACTGTTGTTAACTTCCCCTCTGACTCTGCTGCCTCAAGCAGATTTCTGTCCCTCTGCATGCACACTTTTTTAGTGTGAGGGAAGGTGAATCTGTAGTTTTTCTCTACCTGAAGGTACTGATTGGTCTGTTATTATTAGTACTAGTCCTATAGGAGTGCTTAAAGAATTTTCTTGTTCTGTAGGATTTTTAAAGAGAAAAAGTGAGGGAATTGGAGTCAAGGCTGTAGCCATACTCCTACAGGAATACAAAACCCTTGAGGCTTTCTCAAGGCATCTGCCATTAGAACAATCTTTATCCTACCCCTCAGTGTAAACTTTGCCAGAAAACAGAGAAGCCACCTGAAGGAGGACTTGAGGATCAACAACTAGAGTAAAATCACACAGAGTCAAGACAAGACGCTGAAAGCACTCTGCTTTTGTTTCAGATATTTCCTACAGAGAGACCCATCTAAAGCAAAGTGCCCTCAACTCTGTTAAGTATCATTAAATGCCTACATAGTAGAAAAAAAATGCTGGCCATCAAAGCAGTCTCCAAGAGCAACAGATATTTCTAACATCTGGAACAAGGTTTTAAACTCGGTCCTTTAATTCAGTGATCTAAATTAACACATACAATTGTCAGAAAATGTTTTCATATTTTTAAAGAAAACGTACATACTAAGAAACTATGGAAACCTGTTTGATGTTGGAATGATTCCATCACAATTAAAAAAAGGATTCTAGTCCTTACATATACTTTTTTAAATGTTTATTTCTGGTGTTGATTTCCTAAATTATTAAAAGTAGTAGAGGGGAGGAAAAATAATTTCCCTTCTACTCTTGGCTAAGACACCCCCATAACAAAAGACAGATTAACAGTAGAAAAATAGAAGTTTAATAACATGTAAACCTCCTGTATACATGAGAGATACCCAGGAAAACTAAGTAACTCCTCCAAATGGTCCAAGTCACCACCTTAAATATTATATCCAGCTAAAGACAAAGAAAGGTATCGGGTGGAGAAGTCAACTCATAGGAAGTTATCAGAAAAAGCACAGTAAACACCGGTATAGTTATTATGCCTTCTCTGTTGACAAGAGTTTCTAGAGATTTGATCATCTTTCTCTGCCTGGTGCAGAGAGGGAAACAGCCTTACAAGTGGAGGTTTATCTTATAAATGTAAATGTCTCTTATAAAAGGTAACTTTTACTTTTATTCAGTTTTCAGACCTTCTCCTTTGTCTGCAGTTTCTTAAAAAAAATAAATAAATAAAATAAAAACCCTAAAATAATTATTATGCCTAAGAGGCATATTTTCGGGTGGCAAATTCTGCTTGCCTAGAGTAGCAATGGTCCAGCTCTAGCTCAGAAAAGCAAAACATGTTGATATGCGTAGCACGTCAAGACAATTGCTGTACCAAGTAGTTTTGTTTTGGTTTTGGTTTTTTGGTTTTATTCATTTCTTATTTTAGTTTCAAAAGCTTAATGTGGTTTTACCTGGTCATAGTCTGATAATTTGCAATCCAGTAGGGGAAGTGAAAGAAAGAAAAATTCGACAAAAGTTAGGAAGTGGTAGAAAGAAAAAATAACAACAAAAAGAAATCAGAAAACGTAAAATAGGATTAATAAATCAGTCAGTTGGTCAGTCAATTTGTTAGACAATGAATAATTTATTGAGTAGCTACTATCAGCTCCAAGCATGACAGAGCACCGTACAATTTACCAAGCATTGATAAGAGCCATGAAGAAAATAAGAGGGTTAATGAAGTAAGACTAGGCAACTGATTTCATTAGGATGAGCAGAAAAGTCTCAAAGAACCTGATATTTGATTTGAAATTTGAATAAAGAAAATTGTTCCAGGCTGGTGGATATTCACCTCACATTTCAATGTCTCAGGACATTACAATTGATTCCACTTTTATTCTACTTCTCTTCTTCTAGAGAGAGCACATTTTGTCATGTGTATTTCCCAAAAATGAATTAGGTTAAATTGCCTGTAGTAGTTTATTAGAATTGTTTTAATCTTCTTGGGGTCTATATTTATTTCATTTTTTTTTCTAGAGAAAGAGTATTTCTTTTATATGACTTTTTTTTTTTAATTATTTATTTATTTATCTGCGTCGGGTCTTCATCACAGCACTCGGGATCTTTGTTGCAGCATGTGGGATCTTTTGCTGCGGTGCACGGGCTTCTCTCCAGTTGTGGTGTGCAGGTTTTTTCTTTTCTAGTTGTGGCGTGGGCTCTGTAGTTTGCAGCACGTGGGTTCTAGCTGAGGCGCATGAGCTCAATAGTTGTGGTGCGTGGGCTTAGTTGCCCCACGGCATGTGGAATCTTAGTTCCCCAACCAGGGATCGAACCCGTGTCCCCTGCATTGGAAGGCGGATTCTTTACCCCTGGACCACCAGGGAAGTCCTCATACTTTGATTTCTAAAATTATTTGTTCCTTATCTCTTTTTTCATACTTCCAAAGTTTGTATATGTTATTATCATTTTTAAAGTTTCTGTTTTTATTAACGCTATTCCTTCATTTTTATTACATAAATTCCTACTTTTCCTCTTTTAATTCCTTCTTATACTTTGCATGGGCTTATTCTGTTTGTTTCCTAACTTAATATGAAAGTATAGTTCACTAATGTTTAATCTTTTAATTTGTAGTACATTAATTTAAGGCTGTCAATTTTCTCCCTTCTTGTCTCAGGGCCTTTGCAGTCCTTCTGCTTGAAGATGTTGTTCTGTTGCCATCTTGCCTCCAGTGGGCCTATCTTCATATTTTTCTGGAAACTTAAGATTATATTTCTAATGTAATTACTTTTTGTCACTATGCCTAAATGTTCTAGTTTATTGTTTTTAAATTTATCCTTCTCAATACAGGGCAGATTCTTTTCATCAAAGAACTCTTTCTTCAATTCTACAGATTATCTCTTTTATTGTCTATTTATGTATTACCTGTACTCCTTCTGGACCTCTAGTTAGATGTTGGAACTATTGGATGTATCCTCCGTGTTTCACAACTTTTCTCTCATACTTCCCAGCTCTCTCTCCATCTGTGGTGATTTCTTATTTAATTCTTTAACAAGATCTTCCAGAAACTAATTAATCTTCTTTTCAGTCCATTCTCATCTTTTATTTTTAATTTCAACAACAGTTTTTAGTTTTGCGATTTCTAGCTTTTATTCCCTTACTTAATAGTTCTTATTTTATGACTATGGTTTACTCTTCTACATGCTCCAGATGAAGTTAAAACATATAAAGTCTTAGAAAGGTGCTGGTCACATGGAAATAATCAATGCTAGTTACTGTGATTAATATTATTATCCTTATTTGAAGGTACAATTCTGCCTCCTCTGTTACCATTTTCCTCATATTTCAGTTCTTCCATATGTTGAACTTTTTTTCTGTTTTGGATATTTTGCTCTGTTAGATGTGTTGACTGTGTGCTCATCTTTGGGGCTAAGTTTTCATTTAGACTATCTTCTGTATCTATTTGTGCAGACAGTTTAAAGAGAGTAAAACATATGTTGGATTCTAGCACAGTTGCCAAAAATGGTAGTCTTTTAATGGTATTCTCAGTGCTAGGCTTCCACATATTTCCAGGGGGACGCTAATACGGTTTCATGTATTTATCAGATCTGTTAAGAATGAGTAGAAGTTCAGTATTCAGGAATGTTTTGAAAAGTCTGGATTAATAGAATTAATTTTACTATCAAGTTAAGTGAAGCTTTAGAATTAGAAAAATAAGTATAATGAGAAAATTTATCATACAAACTCTGAAGTCAAACGTGATTTACAGTTGAAATATTTTAGTTTCAACTCTTTATTACTGGATATTCCTTTGGTGACTGCATTTAACTTCAGTAAACTAAGATGAGAAAAAGTTGCTAGGTGCATTATTATCATTTGCTCTTTTGTTTTGCCTCAGTTTTGATATTTCTTAACCTCACTTTCTTGTTATATGTGTTTCTTTTCTCCCAATCTTTATTTTTAGAATATTCTTACTTAGTAATAAATTTTAGAGCTCCATTTTTATAATCCATGAGGAATTGCATATAAAGTTAGTAAAAATACTATTGAATCCCTCTTAATTGTAGTGTCTTCAATGTACAACAGATGGAAGATGCCTTGATATGCTTCCAAAAGAACTACATACATATCTACTACTGTTCAAGGAAGTAAGGCTCATTTTCTTTAAAAAATAATTTTAAGTTTAAGCGACTACAAATTAAATTGTTATTCATTTCCTAAATATTCTGGTTATCTTTATAAATTCTTTAATCTGGATGTAGTCAAAAAGAAATTTAGAAGAGTAGGTTTGATGATTGCATTAAATATGTGACATCACTGACTCAATACCTAATGCATGACCCAATACTTTGCAGTTGAATCCATATATGATATATTCGGAAGTGCAGATAACCGCAAAATGACTGTCATTTTGAAAAGATTACTATCTTAAAGATAACTCTAATAAAGAATCAGATGATTACTCTCATTCCTTGGCTATGTTATGATAGTCTTGCAAACTGAAAGAGAACATAATTTTCAATGAATGAACGAACAAACATTAGAATCTAAATTTGAGTCTTAGTCTCTCAAATTTTTAATTAGTACAACTATTAAATTGTTGCCCGTTTAGGCACATGACAAAAGGTAAATTTCTAAAACATATAAAGGCATGTTCTCTGATGTAAAATATTCTTTGATACATAAACATGACTCTGTACACTGTCACAATACCATATATAATTGTGTTTTATTTTTCATTTTCTTCTTTCATAAAATGTGGCATTATAATTAATTATTTTCTGGGCCTTTACCCTGTATTTTAACATGATTTTATTAGAATTGTATATCTCCCATATAACAACAGCACCACTGACAAGTGGACAGAGTTCATATATTGCCCAAGAATTTCAAATTAAAATATTCATGAATTCATTGTGCTATATAAGATAATAAGTGCAATAGCAGACCATTTATTGGCTGACTGTCCATCTGTTCCCACTGTAATTCAAATCTGGAAGGGAATATAATCTTGAGCTGGAAGAGACAACTGCTGTCAGTTGCCAAACCCATACTTTTCCTTTGGTGCATTAATCTGGTCAGTAACAGCACTGTTACCCAGGGGGACATATTTAGAGAGGAGAAAATAAATCAAAATGTTGAAAAAGTTTTGTAATAAGAATGAACAGAGTCAGAATAGAATTCTGCAGACCTATTTGTTCTTCACAATAAAAGATCAATTATGAACGGAAACAGAGCCTAAACTTTCAGAAGCATTTAAAGGTTAAGGTAAGTTTTGAAATTAGAAACAATTTTAAAACAGTAGAATTAATGATTCATAGAATATTTATAAAATATTTTTGAAAATGGTGAGAGAAGGCTTATGGTTTTTTAATGAAATGAAGTAATTGGCTTTTGTCAATTCTAGTTAAAATGTATTTCCCACAGCTGTGCAAATGTCATATTTGGCTGAATAATGACAAAATTCAAAGTATTTTGTTGCCTTAAAGATTGGTAAAATATAGTGGGTAGGGAATAACCACATAGTGTGCGAGAATAATGTTGATATGCACATATAGACATTTAACTTCAGTTTTCCAAGATTGCAAAAGAACAATATGCTAAAAACAAGAAAGTGTTCTCCTACTGGCTCTAAACTTTCTCACTAATTTTATCAGTCAGAGTTCAACCACAGAAGCAGAACTACTGTAATACACACATACAACAGGTTACTGGGATTCGACCTTACAGAATTTAGGAAGCTGGTTAAACAGACTTTGGGAGGTTGTTTATTCTCTGTCTGGTGCTACAGCCTAAAGTCAGCTAGGCAGGCAATAAGGAAGGGAAGATGGACATCCAATGGGGACAGCAAGACGAAGAAAATTTCAAGGGTAAGTGCAATCTATGTGGACTGAAACCTGCAGATAACTTAACCAGCACATAAGTGATAATACATGTAAACCTGCCTTGTGCCTGGTGACCTGCTTTTACCTCACGAGTGTAAAAAGAATACAGCTGCTATTTCACTACTCTCTTCCAATTTTCACAAAGAAATCTGGCTCAAACTAACCCAGAATGACATAGGGGAGAAATTTCTGCAAAATGTAGTTCTAGCTTTGACAGGATGACACAATACACTCCACTACAATTTACCCCTTGTCAACTTGACATTTCTATACACCTTTATTAACTATAGTTATCATAATTTCTAAATAAAACAATAGCAAAATTCTGTTTCCATACAACATAATACAACTGTCTTGTGTACAACCTTCTCCTCAAAATAAGATACAAAACCCCTTTATCTGTCCTTAATATTCATTTCTTTTCTATATAAGTCACATTTCCTCTTTGATATATTATAAATCAAATAGTATGACTACTACTAATACTTCTTACATTACATGTTAGGCAAATTTAAGAGGAAAAGATTTTAAAAGTTAAGACATACACAAGTATGTACATATCAAAGTAAGGAAAACTATCCATAACAATTACAGTTCTCAGTTTTGCCGTTGGTCATGTGATCATAATTGATATCTATAACTATGTTGTTCTACCACCTTCTGCCTTCAGCAAGAACCTTGGCTAGTTATGATGTTAGTTGAGGTCATGAGACTCCCTCCTATGTTCAACTGTTTTCATTTTTCCAATGACTTAAATCACTGGGCAGGGAATACTAAGAGGTATCGCAGAGGATCTTCTGCAATTTTTACCCCATTGTATCTTAACAACCCAATTGCTTTTTGACTGACAATCAAGATCAATCGCCTCAGCCAGAACACCAATGATCTCTGTCTATTGATTCACTAATATGAGGAGCCCAAAGAAACTAAGCTCTGGTTTAAACTTTGAGCTTAATGGAACTATTGATGTAGACCTTAATTAAAATATTTCTCCCTTGGTAACTAAGACAAGCAGAGCCCAGAGGTGTTGAGAACAGGCAGAAATAATGATGTCAGTGGATCTCTCAGGGAAATAGTGAGAAAAGTGACTTCTTTTTCTTCCCTTGTTTCCTGAAGGTAAGGGATTCATGAATCCCGGTTATGAAGGAAATAGAACCATATGTTAGTTGCTCATATAGACCATATTTCACATCCTGGAGGACATTACCCCAGCCCCAAAAGATTTAGGCAGCCAGTTGGCATTTCAGAAGGCCACGGCTCCATCATATCAGGCCAGTTGCTCCGAGTGGTAGGTATCACAAGAACAATAAATTTCTTGAGCATTTCTGCACTTTATGATCTATAAAACAAATTTCTTGGTCCCGAGCTATGCTGTATGGAATTTCAGGATGGGGAACGAAACACTCCTTAATATCGCAGATGATGGGCTTGGCAGAAGCACTGCAGGCAAGGAAGACAAATCCACATCTAGAGTAAGTATCTGTTCCTTTGAGAACAAAGTCCTGCTCCTCTCCTGATGGAAGAATGTAGATGGGTGTCCTGGAGAAACCCTGCTGGAGAGTAGTTTTTTGGAGATGTATTTCATAGACACCATACCACCCTCATTCCTCATGAAAAGGCATTTGCAATAAAATTGGCTTCTTATGTATTGTGCAGGCATTCTTATCTGCTGCAGGCATTGATGCTTTTGTAAAGTCCTGATTGTTTTTGTTTATGACATCTCGGTTGGGAGCTGTAGAAATGATTATGACAGCAGACACAATGAGGGGAAAGCTGTAAAAAATTAAATTTTCATGTCCATATCTTCAGCAGCACATTTTTACTATTTTAAGCAAATATTATTATTTGCTTAAAAATTAAATATCTGTCCATTCTAGGTTGGAGAGTCTGAAAGTCTGAGACATTTGTCCCATTTAGGTGGGCCATATCCTATATCCTACCTATTGTTGAGAGAGGTCTCAAGGGAAATCAAACTTGCCAACACCTTGATCTTGGACATATAGGCTCCAGAATTGTGAAAATATACATTTCTGTTATAAAAGCCACCCACTCTGTTGTATTTTGTTATGGAAATCCTAGGCAAGTAATATGCCACCTAACTGGTATCGAAAAGTTTATGTACATGTTTTTCTCTTTGCAAGGTTATAAACACTTGAGAATAGTAACTATGCTTTTTCACTTTGCATCATCATCACAGCAACATGTGGGACAAACTAATTTGTCAATAAATATTTGTTAAATTAATAACCAAAGAAAAAGAACATTTAGATTTTGATGTGATTAAGTGGTAAGAAGCTATTTTAAGTTTGGAATGGCACAGCCATTAAATCTTGGAAGTTAATATATTTTTGGAGCAAATTTCTTTTATTTAAAAATAATGACAAAAATGTCTTATGAAAATAATTTTTTTAAAAAACTGTAAAACCTTTACTAGTGACACTTGGGAAAAATAATGAGACTCAAGCATATGGCACTTCTTTACACATGTTTGTGCTAGAATCACAAAGCACTTACACGTCCTTCCTTCTTCACTCTTCATTCAACTTTCTATTTGCCTTTCAACCATTCATTCATTCAGCAAACATTTATTAATGGATTGCTTCCTGTGTGCCAGTTACTAGGACTAGAGAGATAAAGGGATGGTCATTCTTTCAAGAATAATTTATTTTTATAAAAAATAATTTGGTGAGTTACATACATTAATAAAAAGGTCTATTGAGACTATTTCAAGGCAAAACTCTCTATAGAGTAATGGCATCTTAATTACTCCATAAATTGATAATAAAGACAGTTGAATTCACCTGAAAGCACTAGTGTCAAACTGAATTTTCCTCACCACTTTTCCCCAAAAGATAGGATCCAGATGTTGGAGAGCGGTGACTGGTGGTGGAGGACAATTACTACAGTTTTTCTCTTGATATGTGCTGCCCAGCCAGGCACATAGCCCTGTCCAACAATAGAATCTCATTATTGGACTGAAAATCATAGTAGACATTGCTCAGTATAGGACAACATGCCATCTGACTACATACTACATTAAGAAGACTGCATTGAAAATAATTTCTAAGCAACATATCCTCTTCAGATCTTGTGAATTCCACCTTCAAAGGGTCTGCTTAATTAATTTGCTCCTCTTCAACAAAAATACCACTTTGAATCAGCCTTTCTAATTCCGTGGTCTTATAAATAAAAGTTCATCATCATACCACCAACCAATTCTCTCTTCAAAACACTGACCTGATCATCTCATTTCCTGGCTTAAGTCTTTCCAGGTCTCCTCTTGTTCTACAAGAAGCCACCAAACTCTCTGGCAAAGTAAATAAGGCCCTTCACAATCTAGAGCCCCATCTTCCCTTTTAAGCCTCTGCCCTTCTGTATTCTTGTTCCGTGCACATTGGATAAGTCACCATTGCAAAGATTCATGTGCTCTCTTGAGTTCCTTTGCCCATGCAGACACTACTCCCATGCCTGGAACTCTGCATGCCCTGCATCATCTGCCTTGTACTCAACTACTTGTCCTCACTTCATTCTGCAAGCATGTATTGAACACCAACTAAGTTTTAATTACTGCACTAGAAATGAAGGATAAAAAGATGATTAGAATGTATTTCCTTTATTCCAAGGTAGTACTGGGGAAAATGTGCATGTAAATAAATGTCACCATTTTACAGAAAAAGTTATACTATAACAAACGAGATAAAATGATATATGAGGAGAGGAAAAATAACGAAAAGTCTAAAGGAAGTGATTTTGGAGCTAAAATTTAAAACAATGTAAGAGGCACAAGTGTGAGGAAAAGCAGAGATTGAAAAGGGCACTCCAGGCAAAGGGAGCAGAATATACAAAAGCACAGAGATGAAGAAGAGCAGGAAGTGGGTAATTTGGCATGATTGTCCTGGAGGATAAATGTGCAGAAACAGAGGTAGAAAGAAAAGTATACAGATTCAGTTCTGTGGTTTAAACGTGTCAAGACCTACCTTCAAAACTACATTTCTGTGAACACTTCACTAAACTAACTTATATGTCAGAGCCTTCCCATCTCAAATCACATACCAAGACATTTGTTCTTGTCATATCTGATATTTATTTAAACCTTTATTTACAACATGTCTGTATGTATATAAACATGTATGTACTTTTAATATAGAATTTTCTTCTCATTATAGATTGTTCTAAAATACTATTCAAACATGAACATAAAAGCTTCGGAAAATATCGGGTACATTAATATTTTGTAAATATTTTAGCACATCTCTATTTTTTGTTTAATCACACTTACTTGCATGTGCTTCAAAAATAAAGAAAATATAATTATTGTATAATGGCTCATCTGAATTTCTATTTATAAACTATTTTATTCTCAGAGGGGCTTACTTTTAAGAGAATTTTATAAAGGCAAATGAGCAAGTAGTTTCACTCATTAATTAGAGTTCTTGTGAGATTTGTCCAAAAAACGATAATTGATGTTCTTCTAGAAGGACAAAATAAGTGTTCTATAATATAGAAACTATAATTATCCCTAAATAGGTTGACAGGTCATAAAATAATATATTCAAGGGCTTCCCTGGTGGCGCAGTGGTTTAGAGTCCGCCTGCCGATGCAGGGGACACGGGTTTGTGCCCCGGTCCGGGAAGATCCCACATGCCGCGGAGCGGCTGGGCCCATGAGCCATGGCCGCTGAGCCTGCGCGTCGAGCCTGTGCTCCGCAACGGGAGAGGCCACAACAGTGAGAGGCACGCGTACCGCAAAAAAAAAAAATTAACATTGGTTAAAGGCTTTCACTGAAACCTCTAAACACACCAATATAGCTTCCTTACAGTTACTGAGTAGAAATAGTAGATGTCTCCTTTACCAGTTTCCTAACTTTTCTCACACTTAAAGTTGAAAGAGAATCTCAAAAATTATGAAAAATAAGAAGTGAAGTTAAAAGAATTACTAGAAAAATACAACAGTGGTTAGAAATTAGAAACTGAGGTATGACCTTGATCTGACTCTTTAAAACTGATGATTAACTTTCCCCTGTGTGTGTTTCTGTGTGTGTGTGTGTGTGCATGTTTTAAATCTTTAATCATTTTTCTTCTTCCCCCTTCTATTAACTACCACTACACGGCTCACCTACCTCAACCTCAGTGTCCCTTCCTGATAAACACTTTCTCTTTATACTTCTCATGGCACCAAAACTGCTCGTTCTGTTTCTTGTTCACATGTTGACAGCATGGCAGAGTGGTTCAGAGTATAGGTTCTGAAGTCAGAACACAGGGGTTTGAATTCTAGCCATGTTGCTTATAAATTGTGTAAGGATGGTGGGAACAATTAACTTAGAAGTAGTGGGCATATTAAGCTTCTAGAGGCAATATATCTAGGATCAAAACTTTATTCTTCAATTTACTTTCTCTGTAAAATCTTGTGTAAGTTGCAAATGTCCATGGGCTTTGGTTTCAGCAACTGTAAAACACAGATACCAATAGTACCTACTGTTTTAAGTATTAAAGTAGTGACTGTCAGATAAATGTCAGCTATCATGTAAGATGCTGTATAAGATTCTTACATAGGTAAGAATGTATCTTGGTACCTGGCATATGTTAAGCAGTCAATAACTTATTTGATGCATTGATTTTATTAGTAATAATAGATACCATGATGTAAATATATTGTCAGTTATATGATTGTTTAATGTTTTTCCCCCCATTATACAGAAAGATCTGTGAAGATAACAATGGTATCCATCTGTTGGATACTGTATCCCCAAGACCTAACCCAATGTCTGGCATATAGAAAACGCTCAATAAATATAGCCAGCAATGAATGAATTGATCTTTCCCCCTTCAAGTGAAAATTATGCAATCAACTAACTTGCAGTAACTTCTTGGAGCTTTTGTGAGATTTCAATTAAATACATACATTAAAATTACCTAGCACACTGCCAGAAACATGGTGAGTGCTCAGTAAAAGTACAGTGTTTCCTCTTCTTCCGGATCACTAAGAAAACCTGTATATCTCTTCAATGCATCACATTTGTGATCTGTGTCTATAATATGCATCTCTATTCTGTTATTAGGATAATTTCCAGGACATTAAATGGTTGTTCTTTTATAATTTTTATCCATTATTGTAGTTTCACTGAGAAAATCATTTATGGAGCTTCTTACACCACAATTCCAGAAGTTTTCCTTAAACTGATTTTTAACATTTGTTCCTCCTGTAGTTTTTTGTGCCATTTTGAAAAATCACACTGAAAATGAGGTTAGACCAGGTGATCTCTAAATGGTATTCCAACACACATTTGTTTGTACTCTCTGTTAACAGAATAGTGAATTCTGAGCAACCATAGGAAGAACATGCGTGTCCCTGAACAACACTGTGCAAGCATGCAATCACACATACACACACACACACACACACACACACACACACACACTCCTAACTGAAATTTATCTAATCTTCTGTCCTTCATTCCACTGAGGTTTTCCAGTAGCTGGTGCTCTAACCAAGACTTCTAACATTTTAAGCCATAGACACTAAATGTGGACAGCTACATTTGTCTCCTCTCACAATTGAAATTCAAAGACTATAGAGCTTTGCTGAGAAGAAGCACAGGGAAAGCTTTTATCTCTAGCATGTTTAAGGGACAGGTCAGAAGAGGCACTCGCATCATTATGAATCTATAGGAGGCCCTGAGTGGCTGTCTCATCTTTCACCTCTGCTGTGGAATAATTCTGGTATTGAGCCCCTTTGTCCGTGGGTATGCTGCCAATTTAGCTAGCTCCTTAGATTTCATGTTTTACTGAACATTATTTGAGGCAGGTCAACAACTCTGCTCCAGGTTTAATGACTGTGATAGTCAGAGGTTCAGATCACTGTCAGGACAGTTCACAGACTTTCTCTCTGTCACATAATTTACTTGAATAACAATGGGTGGCTGACATTTATGAAGCAATATTTAATAGGAGACAGATGCTTTATTGAGTGATTTGTATAGCTGTTGTTTAATTATAATCTTGAGACATTGGTTATGACTAAATAACGTAAGAATTGTTTGTGGGGTAGGTTACACAATTATGTGAATATACTGAAACTGCTGAACTGTACAATTTAATTGAATGAATTGTATGCATGTGAATTATATCTTAATAAAACTGCTATAAAATCAGTTTGAGTTGTTTTTCCTTTTCTACTTCTGCTGGACAGAGAATCCATAAACATTCCAGTGCAATGCGGTTCTCTCTGGATCTTCATTCTTACCATACTCCAAACTCTTCACTCTCCTACTTGACACAGAGAGACAATTCTCCCCCCTCCCTGCCCCATTTGTTTCTGCTTCTGAGATTGTTTTTACTTATTTCTCTCTGAATGAATACTCTTTCTGCATATATCCATATCCCTAAATCATTCAGTCATGTCATAAAAATTGAGAATCTATTGATTCTATGTGCTCAGCACTGAGCAAGGCACTGGAGACTTTAAAACAATATATGAGTAATAAAATATATAAAAAATTCCTTTTGTACTTCCCTGATGGCGCAGTGGTTAAGAATCTGCCTGCCAATGCAGGGGACACAGGTTAGATCCCTGGTCTGGGAAGATCCCACATACCGCGGAGCAACTAAGCCCGTGTGCCACAACTACTGAGCCCATGCGCCGCAACTACTGAAGCCCGCATGCCTAGAGCTGCAGCTTCGCAACAAAGAAGGCACCATGATGAGAAGCCTGTGCACAGCAACAGAGTAGCTCCCGCTCGCCGCAACTAGAGAAAGCCTGTGTGCAGCAAGGAAGACCCAACGCAGCCAAAAATAAATTAATAAAATAAATAATTTTTTTAAAAAATTCCTTTTATGCTGAAAGGAAACTCTCTTTCCTTAAAATTCTCTAGTGCTTCATTGGAGCATCTCTTGGTATCCTCTAGTGCTTCATTAGAGCATCTCATGGTATCCTCTACCATGCCTTATGATGTTTGCATTCCTTATGAAACTTCCTAGCTATTCTGTGGACTTCTGGTACAGAGACTCACAGTTAATTGTGCATCTCCCGAACCACATGATTCTTTAAGTTGAGCATTACAAAGCCTTCATAAATAATTTGTTTAAAGATTGAAAAATATGTAAATGGTAGAATAAACATCTTCAGCATCAATTCAAGAATGTTTACACCCCCCAAAATCTCAAATCTTTATGGATTTATGTTATAAATTCTTGGCATTTTCATTCATTCACCTTTTTGTTCATTCATGTAATGCGTTACTTTTGAGTAAACACCGTGTGCCTGACGCTGAATTAAGAAATGGGATCATGGAGACATATAAAAAGACCTAATCTTTAATTAATATCAATTTGGAGAAATTGATATATGAACAAATAAATCCATGCTTAGTGAAAAGATCGCCAAAAATTATGTAAAGGGAAAAATTATCTGTAAAGGAAGGACTGATTCTACTTGTGAGGGAAAAGATTAATGAAAGAGGTGCTTTTGGTGTGAAGGTGGGGAGAAGTGATTCAACTCAAAAGAAATAAACAGAACCAGGGTCAGGAAGAAAGCCTGGTTTCATTGGAAATTTTCAGATATGTGAGAGTATTGGAATACAACTGCAGATGGGAGATGTTTAAAGAAATGATGAATGGTGAGGACAGACAGTGGCTATATTATGGACAGCCTAGTGTATCATGCTGAGGATATTTAAACCTGGAAATCCACAGAAATCTGTCCTCTAAATCACATGACACTCTACTTTGATCATTATAAATGTTTCCATATAGAATTTACTGAAAGCATTCTGGTGACATTACCATTTTGTCCTATAGTGTATTGAAGGTTTTTTAAATATTGTGTTGATTTTCTATTTTGTATTAACTTTCATGCTAGACTACTAGGTTTGGATTTAGGCTCTGCCATCTACTAGGTGAGCTGCTTTGGGCAAGCTATCTAAATTCTCTGATTTCAATTTTGACATTTGTAAAGTTACAATAAAGATAATGCTCACCAAGTAGGCTTTTTTAATGGAGACTGAATTAGTATATATATATGTTAAGCACATAGAACAGTGCCAAACATGTAGGAAGCATTTCCTGACTACAAGGAAAGTGATTCTTCACCTCTGCACGTTGCAAAAAGGGTAAAATACATTTTTTATACCATGCTATAGCAATGCATCATTTAAGCACTATTATATGTGATAGTTGTCACAGTGGTTTCTTTTTTGAAATATGGTGTAGAGAGCTTGAAACTTTGCAAAGCAAATATACCACATTTATTGTTAATTTAAATAGATACATACAGTCATGGGTGAGGATCAGACCCTAGACAAGACTGTATTATATGACTTTCTGTTTGAAATCTGATCAGATTTTGATTTATATCATTTTGATTTTATTTTACATCACTTTGATTTTAATCCCCATTTTTAAAACTAGTACCTATTTAAATGAGGAGACTAGTCTGTTCCCTTAACTTATCTCTCTCTACTCACCATCATGAATTCCTATCAGAGCCAACTTGAATTACTCCTGGCCCTTCATATGTAATATGCCTGCTTCCATCTAAAATAAAATAGTAACAATAAAATAACTCAAAGTATAGAATTTATTGGAAGATTACTTTGTGCAAGTCACTTTATATACTTGTCCAGTTTTAATCCTCCTAACATTCCTACTGAGAAACTACTACTATAATTCCAAAATATTAGATAAGGAACGTGAAGTACAGAGACTAAACCACTTTCCCAAAGTTACATTATTCTTCTCATTAGAAAAACATTTCATCATCTGTCTTTATGCTTCCCACATACACACCAGCTGATGTGGTCAGGGAGTTCTCCTGGAAGGTAGGACATGAATTGGTGCCCAAAGAAGATTCAGTTAGTTACAGAGGCAAAGTAGGTACTAGCTTTAGAAATAGAGATAGTAAGCCAAAACAATGTCAATACAGGTGTTAAAATGTACTACAAAATTATAGAAACAATTAAAAATTATACCGCTAGAATAGAAAATCCTGAAATAGGCTCACACATACATAGCTTTCTTATATGTACAGCTTATAGCAACAAAGATGTCCCTGGAATGCAGAGAGAAAAGGATGAATTTTTGATCAAAAAAAATGCTGAGAAAATTGGATAATGTTATATCCTTCACCTCATATTATACATAAAAATATAATGTATCAAGTACTTTAAATTTAAACATGAAAGGTTAAAAATTAATGCTTCTTAAGAAAACATAGAAAACATGCTTTAAATGATTTCTTCTGACATAGCAGTAAATGCTTGTCACTAAGTGTTTTTCTTGGATGGAGATCTTGTTTACTGAGAATATAGTAAGCCCTCATATACAACTGCTGGATACGGCATGAAACAGAGGCAGAAACAGTGTTTTGTTTTATTCAAATCAAAAAATTTCCTGTTTCTTAAATGAAAATAAGAATCTTATATACATCAGTCATTCAAAATTGGGATCAGGACAGAGTAGCTGTTCTAGTTTTAACTTTGATTCAAAACAAGGTTCGAATAAATCAATGATTGACAATCAATTAAAAAGTATGATTTCTATAATTAAATATACTATAGATCTGTTAAATCACCTCCTTTTAATTAACTACTCTAATATCTGGTAATCAGTTCCTGTAGCCTTTTTCTTTTCCTTCATGTTTTTTTAATCTATTCTTGAGTCTTGGTACTTCTAAATATATTTTTAAATCAACTTATTAGTTTACATATAAAATGTTTAAAATATGCTAAGATGTGGAGTGATAGTGTATTAAAAATAAAAATAATATGGTGGAGAATTAACACTTTTACAATATTTACTCTTTCAGTCCATTAACATGATGTATGACTCTATTCATTTAAATCTTGAGGTTCTCTCAATAATCTTTTGCAGTTTTCAGGGTTGAGTTCCTGCGAAATTTTCAGTATTTATTCCTTGTTAATGTTTCATTTTATTTTTCACTTTTGGGTTGATATATTAAACTTTTTTAATCCAGAAAAAGAAAAATTCACGTATTAATTCTAACAGTTTCTCTGCATATTCATTCAGAGATTTTAGGTACACAATCCTGTCATCAATGAATTATGGTAACTTATTTTTCCTTTCTAAAACTTATGTATTTATTTTCTTATTTTATCCTCCTATAAATTACCCACAATAAAATGTTAAACAGAAATATTATTAATCAACAGACTTGTCTCATCTCTGATTTCAAGAATAAAAATTTTAATGTATTATCAGTAAGTATGAAGTTGCTTTAGGTTTTCTGTAAGCACTCTTTATCAGCTTAAGGAAGGACTCTACTAGTTTGCTGATAATTTTTTAGTTATAAATAAGTATTGAATTTTTATATTATTTTCTTCATTTAGTAAGATAATTATATATTTCTCTCTGTGCTTGCCCTATCAATTACTGATAGTGGTCTCAGTTTCTCTCACTAGGTTTGTGGATTTGTCTATTATTACTTTTATTTTTGACAATTTTTCCAAATTTACTTAAGGTAATGCTACTGAGCATAAAAATTTAGAATTATGACATATTCCTACTGGATTGACTTCCTTATAACTATGAAATATCGTTCTATCTCTACTAGTATTTCTTACCTCAAAGACCGCTTTGTCTGATATTACAATATTTTTATCAGCTTTCTTTGAGTTTGATTATGGATTGTCTACCATTTTCCATTTTGGGTCCTTATGGTTAAGATGTGTCCTTTACCCTGAAAAGCCAAAGCTATCTTGAGAAAGAAAAATGGAGCTGGAGGAATCAGGCTACTGGACTTCAGACTATACTACAAAGCTACAGTAATCAAGACAGTATGGTACTGGCACAAAAACAGAAAGATAGATCAATGGAACAGAATAGAAAGCCCAGAGATAAACCCATACACATATGGTCACCTTATCTTTGATAAAGGAGGCAAGAATATACAATGGAGAAAAGACAGCCTCTTCAATAAGTGGTGCTGGCAAAACTGGACAGCTACATGTTAAACAATGAAATTAGAGCATTCCCTAACACCATACACAAAAATAAACTCAAAATGGATTAAAGACCTAAATGTAAGGCCAGGCACTATCAAACTCTTAGAGGAAAACATAGGCAGAACACTCGATGACAGAAATCACAGCAAGATCCTTTTTGACCCACCTCCTAGAGGAAGGGAAATAAAAACAAAAATAAACAAATGGGACCTAATGAAACTTCAAAGCTTTTGCAAAGCAAAGGAAACCATAAACGAGATGAAAAGACAACCTTCAGAATGGGAAAAAATATTTGCAAATGAAGCAAGGGACAAAGGATTAATCTCCAAAATTTACAAGCAGCTCATGCAGCTCAATATCAAAGAAACAAACAACCCAATCCAAAAATGGGCAGAAGACCTAAACAGACATTTCTCTGAAGAAGATATACAGATTGCCAACAAACACATGAAAGGATGCTCAACGTCACTAATCATTAGAGAAATGCAAATCAAAACTACAATGAGGTATCACCTCACACCAGTCAGAATGGCCATCATCAAAAAATCTGCAAACAATAAATGCTGGAAAGGGTGTGGAGAAAAGGGAACCCTCTTGCACTGTTGGTGGGAATGTAATTGATACAGCCAAAATGGAGAACAGTATGGAGTTTCCTTAGAAAACTAAAAATAGAACTACCATACAACCCAGCAATCCCATTACTGGGCATATATCCTGAGAAAACCATAATTCAAAGAGTCATGTACTGCAATGTTCATTGCAGCTCTATTTGCAATAGCCAGGACATGGAAGCAACCTAAGTGTCCATCAACAGATGAATGTATAAAGATGTGGCACATATATACAATGGAATATTACTCAGTCATAAAAAGAAATGAAATTGAGTTATTTGTAGTGAGGTGGATGGACCTAGAGTCTGTCATACAGAGTGAAGTAGGTCAGAAAGAGAGAAACAAATACCGTATGCTAACACATATGTATGGAATCTAAAAAAAAAAAAAAAAAGGTTCTGAAGAACCTACAGGCAGGACAGGAATAAAGACGCAGGCGTAGAGAATGGACTTGAGGACACAGGGAGGGGGATGGGTAAGCTGGGACGAAGTGAGAGCGTGGCATAGACATACATACACTTCCAAATGTAAAATAGATAGCTAGAGGGAAGCAGCCGCATAGCACTGGGAGATAAGCTCGGTGTTTTGTGACCGTGTAGAGGAGTGGGATAGGGATGGTGGGAGGGAGACGCAAGAGGGAGGAGATGAATATATGTATATGTATAGCTGATTCACTTTGTTATAAAGCAGAAACTAACACGCCATTGTAAAGCAATTATACTCCAATAAAGATGTTTAAAAAAAAAAAAGATGTGTCTTTTATAAGCAGCATATACTTGTCTATACTAACTCTCTTTTAATTGGCATATTTAGTACATTTACATGTAATATAGTTAGGAGATAAAGCTGAGCTCATAACTACAATCTTTTTGCTTTTTTTATGCCAAAGTTATTTTATGTCAATTTTTATTACCTTTGGCCTTCTTTTGAATAATCAACAGTTTCCCCTTCTATTACTTTGTTAGCTTCCAATTACTTATTAGTAGCCCTAGAGATTATTTTTATTAGTGACCCTAAAGATTATGTCAACATGAATCTCTGGTACATTAAAATCTAATAAAAATTTTTGATATTTTTCTGGTAATGCTAAAAAATTAGAACACTAATTTCATTTATCCTTCCTACATTTAAAAAATTATTGTTAACATACATAATAGACGTACATGCATTTTAAAACACAAGACATTACTATCTGTGTAGGAAAAAAACTCACTTCTTCCTCTTGTGTTTCTCCTTATTCTCACACTACTATACTCAAAGCACTTCTGAAACCAGATGTGCGGGGTTTATTCCCACACCAGGCAATCTCTGTGATATTGGCTGGGTGTCCTACAATTTAACTTAATTCTAACACTATCTACCCGGAGATAGCATCACTCCCACAAGTATCAGGCTCAATTCCACAAGACTACCTCTCCCCACTTCACATGCCAATTGCAAGTCCAGGTTGTTACCTGTGCTTTTTACTGATAGGTATAAATCAGAGATTCCAAGAACCCCCTCCTCAAGCTCAATTAATTTGCTAGAGTGGCTCACAGAACTCAAGAAAACACTTTACTTACAGCTACCAGTTTATTATAAAAAGATATGATAAAGGATAAAAACGAACATCCAGATGGAGGAGATGCTTAGGGCAAGGTATGTGGGAAGGGGCTTGAAGCTTCCATGCTCTCTCTAGGAGTAACACTCTACCAGCACCTCCACATGCTCAGCAACGTGGAAGCTCTCTGACCCCTGTACTTTGGGATTTTCATAGAGACTTCATCATGTAGGCATGATCAATCATTAACTCTTTTCAGCCCATCTCTAGAGAATGACGGATGGGGTGAGGCTAAAAATTTCAAGCTTCTAATCATGGAAGCACATATATACAATGGAATATTACTCAGTCATAAAAAGAAATGAAATTGAGTTATTTGTAGTGAGGTGGATGGACCTAGAGTCTGTCATACAGAGTGAGGTGGATGGACCTAGAGTCTGTCATACAGGAGCCCACCAAGAGTCATCCCATTAGAAGAAAAGAAACCGCGATTATCAAAGAATTTCCGAAGGGATTAAGGAGTTCAGTGGCAGGAACCAGGATCACAAAACAAGTATTAGAACAAAAGATGCTCTTGGTGCCCTTGTCACTTAGAAAAATTTATAAGGGTTTTGGAAGCTCTGTGCCAGGAACCAGGGGCAGAGGCCAATTACATAGTTCCTATTAATAAATTCTATCTTTTTTGTTTGCTGATTTTTGAATTTAATTTTATTTTTTTATACAGCAGGTTCTTATTAGTCATCAATATTATACACATCAGTTTATACATGCCAATCCCAATCACCCAGTTCATCACACCACCATTCCCACTCCCCCGCGGCTTTCCCCCCTAGGTGTCCATACATTTGTTCTCTACATCTGTGTCTCAAACTCTGCCCTGCAAACCGGTTCATCTGTACCATTTTTCTAGGTTCCACATACATGCGTTAATATACGATATTTGTTTTTCTCTTTCTGACTTACTTCACCCTGTATGACAGTCTCTAGATCCACCCACGACTCAACAAATGACCCAATTTCGTTCTTTTTTATGCCTGAGTAATATTCCATTGTATATATGTGCCACATCTTCTTTATCCATTCATCTGTCGATGGGCAGTTAGGTTGCTTCCATGACCTGGCTATTGTAAATAGTGCTACAATGAACACTGGGGTGCCTGTGTCTTTTTGAATTATGGTTTTCTGTGGGTATATGCCCAGTAGTGGGATTGTTAGATCATATGGTAATTCTACTTTTAGCTTTTTGTTTGTTTGTTTGTTCGTTTTTGCTGTATGCGGGCCTCTCACTATTGTGGCCTCTCCTGTTGTGGAGCACAGGCTCCGGACACGCACGCTCAGCAACCATGGCTCACAAGCCTAGCCGCTCCGTGGCATGTGGGATCTTCCCGGACCGGGACACGAACCCGTGTCCCCTGCATCGGCAGGCGGACTCTCAACCACTGCGCCACCAGGGAAGCCCTATTTTTAGTTTTTTAAGGAACCTCCATACTGTTCTCCATAGTGGCTGTATCAATTTACATTCCCAACAACAGTGCAAGAGGGTTCCCTTTTCTCCACACCCTCTCCAGCATTTGTTGTTTGTAGATTTTCTGATGATGCCCATTCTAACTGGTGTGAGGTGATACTTACTGTAGTTTTGATTTGCATTTCTCTAATAATTAGTGATGTTGAGCAGCTTTTCATGTGCTTCTTGCCCAACTGTATGTCTTCTTTGGAGAAATGTCTATTTAGCTCTTCTGCCAATTTTAGGATTGGGTTGTTTGTTTCTTTAATATTGAGCTGCATGAGTTGTTTATATATTTTGGAGATTAATCCTTTGTCCGTTGATTCGTTTGCAAATATTTTCTCCCATTCTGAGGGTTGTCTTTTCGTCTTGTTTATAGTTTCCTTTGCTGTGCAAAAGCTTTTAAGTTTTATTAGCTCCCATTTGTTTATTTTTGTTTTTATTTCCATTACTCTAGGAGGTGGATCAAAAAAGATCTTGCTGTGATTTATGTCAAAGAGTGTTCTTTAGATGTTTTCCTCTAAGAGTTTTATAGTGTCTGGGCTTACATTTAGATCTCTAATCCATTTTGAGTTTATTTTTGTGTATAGTGTTAGGGAGTGTTCTAATTTCATTCTTTTACATGAGGCTGTCCAGTTTTCCCAGCACCACTTATTGAAGAGACTGTCTTTTCTCCATTGTATATCCTTGCCTACTTTGTCATAGATTAGTTGGCCTTAGGTGAGTAGGTTTACCTCTGGGCTTTCTATCTTCTTTCATTGTTCTATGTTTCTGTTTTTGTGCCACTACCATATTGTCTCGATTACTGTAGCTTTGTAGTATAGTCTGAAGTCAGGGGGTCTCATTCCTCCAGCTCCGTTTTTTTCCCTCAAGAGCACTTTGGCTATTTGGGGTCTTTTGTGTCTCCATACAAATTTTAAGATTTTTTGTTCTACTTCCATAAAAAATTCCATTGGCAATTTGATAGGAATTGCATTGAATCTGTAGACTGCTTTGGGTAGTATAGTCATTGTCACAATATTGATTCCTCCAATCCAAGAACATGGTATATCTCTCCATCTGTTGGTATCATCTTTAATTTCTTTCATCAGTGTCTTACAGTTTTCTGCATACAGGTCTTTTGTCTCCCTAGGTAGATTTATTCCCAGGTATTTTATTCTTTTTGCTGCAATGGTAAATGGGATTGTTCCCTTAAATTCTCTTTTGGATTTTTTGTTGTTAATGTATAGGAATGTCAGAGACTTCTGTGCATTAATTTTGTATCTTGCAACCTTACCAAATTCATTGATTAGCTCTAGTAGTTTTCTGGTGGCATCTTTAGGATTCTCTATGTATAGTATCATGTCATCTGCAAACAGTGAAAGTTTTACTTCTTCTTTTCCAATTTGTATTCCTTTTATTTCTTTTCCTTCTCTGATTGCCGTGGCTAGGACTTCCAAAACTACGTTGAAAAATAGTGGTGAGAGTGGACATCCTTGTCTTGTTCATGATCTTACAGCAAATGCTTTCAGTTTTTCACCATTGAGAATGATGTTTGCTGTGGGTTAGTTGTATATGGCCTTTATTATGTTGAGGTAGGTTCCCTCTATGCCCACTTTCTGGAGAGTTTTTATCAAAAATGAGTTTTGAATTTTGTCAAAAGGTTTTTCTGCATCTATTGAGATGACCATATGGTTTTTCTTCTTCAGTTTGTTAATGTGCTGTATCACATTGATTGATTTGTGTATACTGAAGAATCCTTGCATCCCTGGGATAAATCCCACTTGATCATGGTGTATGATCCTTTTAATGTGTTGTTGGATTCTGTTTGCTAGTATTTTGTTGAGGATTTTTTTTTTTTCCTGTACGTGGGCCTCTCTCACTTTTGTGGCCTCTCCCGTTGCAGAGCACAGGCTCCGGACGCGCAGGCTCTGCAGCCATGGCTCACGGGCCCAGCTGCTCCACGGCATGTGGGATCTTCCCAGACCGGGGCACGAACCCGTGTCCCCTGCATCGGCAGGTGGACTCTCAACCACTGTGCCACCAGGGAAGCCCTTGTTGAGTATTTTTGCATCTATAGTCATCAGTGATATTGGTCTGTAATTTTCTTTTTTTGTAGTATCTCTGTCTGGTTTTGGTATCAGGGTGATGGTGGCCTCATAGAATGAGTTTGGGAGTGTTCCTTCCTCTGCAATTTTTGGAAGAGTTTGAGAAGGATGGGTGTTAGCGCTTCTCTAAATGTTTGATAGAATTCACCTGTGAAGCCATATGGTCCTGGACTTTTGTTTGTTGGAAGATTTTTAATCACAGTTTCAATTTCATTACTTGTAATTGGTCTGTTCATATTTTCTATTTCTCCTGGTTCAGTCGTGGAAGGTTATACCTTTCTAAGAATTTGTTCATTTCTTCCAGGTTGTCCTTTTTATTGGCACAGAGTTGCTTGTAGTAGTCTCTTAGGATGCTTCGTGTTTCTGCGGTGTGTGTTGTAACTTCTCCTTTTTCATTTCCAATTTTATTGATTTGAGTCCTCTCCCTCTTTTTCTTGATGAGTCTGGCTAATGGTTGATCAATTTTGTTTATCTTCTCAAAGAAACAGCTTTTAGTTTTATTGATCTTTGTTTCTATTTATTTCTGCTCTGATCTTGATGATCTCTTTCCTTCTGCTAACTTTGGGTTTTGTTTGTTCTTCTTTCTCTAGTTCCTTCAGGTGTAAGGTTAGATTGTTTATTTGAGATTTTTCCTGTTTCTTGAGGTAGGCTAGTATAGCTATAAACTTCCCTCTTAGAACTGCTTTTGCTGCATCCCATAGGTTTTGGATTGTCGTGTATTTTCTGATTTCCGCTTTGATTTCTTCAGTGATCTCTTGGTTATTTAGTGATGTATTGTTTAGCCTCCATGTGTTTGTGTTGTGTTTTTTTTTCCCTGTGATTCATTTCTAATCTCATACCATTGTTGTCAGAAAGATGCTTGATATGATTTCAATTTTCTTAAATTTACTGAGGTTTGATTTGTGACCTAGGATATGATCTATCCTGGAGAATGTTCCGTGCACACTTGAGAAGAAAGTGTAATCTGATGTTTTTGGATGGAATGTCCTATAATATCAATTAAATCTATCTGGTCTACTGTGTCATTTAAAGCTTCTGTTTCCTTATTTATTTTCATTTTGGAATTATCTGTCTATTGGTGTAAGTGAGGTGTTAAAGTCCCCCACTATTATTGTGTTACTGTTGATTTCCTCTTTTATAGCTGTTAGCAGTTGCCTTATGTATTGAGGTGCTCCTATGCTGGGTGCATGTATATTTATAATTGTTATATCTTCTTCTTGGATTGATCCCTTGATCATTATGTAGTGTCCTTCCTTGTCTCTTGTAACATTCTTTATTTTAAAGTCTATTTTATCTGATATGAATATTGCTACTCCAGCTTTCTTTTGATTTCCATTTGCATGGAATATCTTTTTCCATCCCCTCACTTTCAGTCTGTATGTGTCCCTAGGTCTGAAGTGGGTCTTTTGTAGACAGCATATATATGGGTCTTTTTCTGGTATCCATTCAGCAAGCCTGTGTCTTTTGGTGGGAGCATTTAATCCAATCACATTTAAGGTAATGATCAATATGTATATTCCTGTGACCATTTTCTTAATTGTTCTGGGTTTGTAGAGTAATCTTCGTTGTAGGTTCTTCCCTTTCATCACTTGATGTATATCATGCTACTCCCTTCTTGCTTGTAGAGTTTCTGCTGAGAAATCAGCTGTTAACCTTATGGGAGTTCCCTTGTATGTTATTTGTCATCTCTCCCTTGCTGCTTTCAATAATTTTTCTTTGTCTTTAATTTTTGCCAATTTGATTACTATGTGTCTTGGCCTGTTTCTCCTTGGGTTTATCCTGTATGGGACTTGCTGGGCTTCCTGGACTTGGGTGGCTATTTCCTTCCCATGTTAGGAAAGTTTTCGACTAAAATCTCTTAAAATATTTTCTCAGGTCCTTTCTCTCTCTCTCTTCTCATTCTGGGACCTGTATAATGCAAATGTTGTTGTGTTTAATGTTGTCCCAGAGGTCTCTTAGGCTGTCTTCATTTCTTTTCATTCTTTTTTCTTTATTCTGTTCCACAGCGGCGAACTCCACCATTCTGTCTTCTAGGTCACTTATCCGTTGTTCTGCCTCAGTTATTCTGCTATTGATTCCTTCTAATGTAGTTTTCATTTCAGTTATTGTATTGTTCATCTCTGTTTGTTTCTTCTTTAATTCTTCTAGGTCTATGTTAAACATTTCTTGCATCTTCTCGATCTTTGCCTCCATTCTTTTTCCGAGGTCTTGTATTATCTTCACTATCATTATTCTGAATTCTTTTTCTGGAAGGTTGCCTATCTCCACTTCCTTCAGTTGTTTTTCTGGGGGTTTATCTTGTTCCTTCATCTGGTACATAGCCCTCTGCCTTTTCATCTTGTCTAGCTTTCTGTGAATGTGGTTTTTGTTCCACAGGCTGCAGGACTGTAGTTCTTCTTGCTTCTGCTGTCTGCCCTGTGGTGGATGAGGCTATCTAAGAGGCTTGTGTAAGTTTCCTGATGGGAGGGACTGGTGGTGGGTAGAGTTGACTGTTGTTCTCCAGCTTTTCTTTAATTAAGTATTTCAGGCAATTTCCAACTGAATCTATGTAAAATGATCATGTTTGTTGAGATCCCCCTTGTATAATTAGAATTAGTTACTTTAGTGAAGTATTTTAGTTCATATATTAACCATTTTATCCTGGATTATTATATTCATTTAATTTAACTGATATAAATTTTAAATATTAATGACGTACTGTTAAAAATGAGTAATTTAATGAAATAAAGTTTTTCTTTATTAGTTTCTTTAATTTCTCAAACGTTTTGAGAAAAATAAAACCCTTTAAAATCACTTTCCTCCAATACCTTCACACACTTAGCAAAACGTTACAGCCCAATAAACAATAAACCAATTTATGTGTTTATAGGTATTCTCTATTTATATAAAGACTGTGGCATATCCTTGATCTCAATCTTTTTTCATTCTCATCCTGAAACTATGTACAGTAGGCCTTTGGCTCTGTCCAAAGTACTAAATCAAGTCTGGATGAACTTTTACCATTTAGAAGACAAGACTTAATGCTAAGAATCCCTTTCTGTTGAACTAATAGACATTCTCAGGGCTGAATATGATCCTGAGTTAAAAAATAATAAAAGGTAGAACACTTGGGAAAGAGCAAGGACTACTTTGAACCTTTGAAGTAGTATTTCGTATTTTAAAATATCTTCCATCTGTATTTTAATTGGCTTATTACAATTAGGCAAGGCATCTGAATAGGTAAAATTTTATTTTTTCTTTTACTTTTGTATTTTAACTTTTATCATTCAAATATTTTGTCATCACCTAAATAAGCTAATATTCAACATCATTTAACAAAATCTTTATTTTTTTCCTTTCTTACAAGGGGAAATATATGACCCATATAAAAACACTTTGGTCTTTAAAATTCAACAGAGAATTTAAATGGCTTTAATTATACAATCATACAGGAAGGATGACTGAAAAATCTTCCCCCAGACCAGTCAGCTTTATTCAAATGTTTAATAACATATTCCAGCCATATCAAATATATATGTTTTATTTAATCTTAAAAAGTATTTGACTTTATATATTCATAAAGGTAGATTGCTCTACTATTTAAGAGTATATTTCAACTGCATATTTTTATTCATATTCCTTTAATTTCTCTGCAATACCAATTTTTAAGGCCCAGTACAGAAGTGTCTTACAGCTAATGCATATTGAGAAAATCATATACATTATAATCTTGCTCTGCATAAAAACTATTTTTTGAGTAGTAATATTTCTGATATGTGATCCAGGCAAAGATATCAAGTAAGTTATTCTGTAGGACTAAACTAGACATCTTGAAAACTGTGGTAGCATTAGAAAAAAGTGTGTTCCTTAAAAGGAACTGTCTGTTAATATATTGATAACATTCCTGTGTCTACCTTAAATTCTTGTCCTCAAGAATACTTAGGGCCAGTCTCTGCAACTTAGGAAAATACTGGAAAAAACATTAGCCATCTGCTGCCTTGGGGCTGTTGTCCCTTAAACACTTTCCCATCTATATTTAAACCACATAAATATAATCTCAATAAGGTTGCATAGCTTCATAATTATACAGAAACATGATGAGTCTTTAGAGGATGCTATAAAGTGAAAGAGACCCAAGATATATTATGATACATTCCATGATAGATGTATATCATACAGTGCACAGAATAAATGCTCATCAGAGCTGGGAAAAAACAAAGGGCAAGACCAGATATGAGGATATAGCCCTGGAATTATGTTGTGTTTTTTTTTTTGGGGGGAAACCCATGTGGGCCACATAACCATCATGGATAACATAAGGTCATTACTGAAAATGGTTTAGCAATGCAAAGTTGAGATTTTTATGCAGTTCAGTATAAAGTAATAAAACTAAGAATTTTTAAAACTTACATCTATTCATCACACATTATCTGGAAATCACTGTGCTAGGCATTGTATCTGTATTATATTTCTATATTATATTGATTCTTGTTTAATCAACTCAATAGCCATTAGAGATAGACACTATCATCCTTGTTCCCTTGTTATGAATCAGATTCCTGAGAAAAGAGAAGTTAAGTGAATAGCTTGAGATCACAACTTAGTAAATGTGAGAAGCCTGAACGGTCTACTTCCAAGCCCATAAGCACCATTAGGGTATATCGCCATCCAAAAAGCTTTCTAAGATAAAGTTTCAAAATCACAGACTCACAGAGTCTTAAGCTTATTAAAGTTTTCAAGGTTATCTAATGCAACCTTCCATTCAAATATACAACAGCCAAGTCCATCACTTCCAGTAACAGTTTACTCATTATTTATACTTTTGCTTTTAGGCAGTTTTTCTCTTTCAGTATAATTGAATATTACTAGGTGCCAGATATTCTTCCAAGTCCTAGAGATTCAATAGTAACATGGAAGACTCAGTTCCATTCTCATGGAACTTACTTTCTAACAAAGGAGGCAAATCAATCAAGGTGCTGTGATAATGAGTGGGAGCTACTTTAGATTGGGAGGTCAGGGGCTTCCTTAAGGATGTATATGCTGAAACAATCAGGACAAGAAGTTAAGCACGTGAAGATAAGGAAAAACAGCACTCAACAACTCCCCTAAAATGTCCTAAGTCAAGTAACCTAAATTGGCATATTTCAGGAATGGAAAAATGTCTCTGTGTCTGGAGCAAGGTGATGAAAGAGAAAGTCAACAAAAAAGAACTTTGGAGAGGTAAAAAAGAAGTAGAAACATATATGGCCTTACAGATTCACATGAAAATTGATATTTTTATTCTAAGAAGTGATATTTTTAATCAGAAGAAAGACATTATCTGTTCCGTGTTTTTTTTAAGTATATTGTAAAAAGGACAAAATGGAAGCAGGGAGAACAGTTAGACCTAGTGAGAGATGGCGGTGACTCGGACTAGGTTTGTACCAGTGAAGACAGAAAAAAGGATATATTTGTGGGTTAACTCTCAAGGACTTGGCTATGGATTAAGTACAGAGAAGAAAGGGGAAAAAGCGATCAAAAAGTAATCTTAGAATTTGGCTTAATCAGAGAGTAATGTCATTTACTGAGACTGGGACAACATAGGAGGAATAAATTTGATAGGGGAAGGAATCAAAGGTTATATTTTGGCAGAATAAAATTTAGGTCAATGAACCTCATAGTTTTTTTAAACTTAGAAATAGTCTTAACAATCATTTTATGTGTTCTGTCCACAGCATAGACTTGTGAGGGGAAATGACTGCTGTCTTCAAAAACTGGAAGACATGCTCAGTAGAAAAGAAATGAGACTTGTTTTGTGTGAACTCAGAAGGCAGAACCATTTGGTGGGAGCTATAGGAAAATCAGTTTTGTTGAATATAAAGAGTGGTCTAGGGGACTTCCCTTGTGGCACAGTGGTTAAGAATCTGGCTGCCAATGCAGGGGACATGGGTTCGAGCCCTGGTCCAGGAAAATCCCACATGCCACGGAGCAACTAAGCCTGTGTGCCACAACTACTGAGTCTGTGCTCTAGATCCCACGAGCCCCAACTACTGAGCCCACGAGCCCCAACTACTGAGCCCACATGCCACAACTACTGAAACCCACACGCCACAACTACTGAAGCCCGTGCGCCCTAGAGCCCACACTCCGCAAGAGAAGCCCCCACTCGCCGCAACTAGAGAAAGCCCACATGCAGTAACAAAGACCCAACGCAGCCAAAAATGAATAAATAAATAAATTTTTTTAAAAAAAGAGTGGTCTAATAATTACAGTTACCCAATCAGTTAATGTGCTATATTATATGAATGGAAACTTCATCTCTACAGAGGATTATACAAATTAGACAGCCTTTTGGAGAAATGGACATGGGTAAAACAAATACCGAATAGATATTTAGACTAGGTGGCCTTTAAAGTTATTTTTAATGTAGAAATGTAACATTTCAGGAGAATAATCATTGTATAAGCTGAATAAATAAGGAGTCAGTTTAAGTTGACAACTAGGCTTCATGTTGAAACTTAGATTTTAGTCTAACGAGGGCATATTTAATGTGATATAATTAGATAATAGGAATTCAAGGCTTCTTGACTTGAACTAAAGAATTAACTTACATACAAAATCTTTCCTGAGATCAATGAAATATATTTTATATATATAAGGCTTAACTTACATCCAAAATATTTCCTGAAATCAATGAAATACTTTTACATGCATAAGGAATTTCATGGCAGCCATTACTGAGTTTACTCCATTAATTTTTTTGTTTTTTAAAGTATATTTTTAAATTTGGGGCTATGTTTAGATTTACACAAACACTGCAAAGATCTTACAGTTAGTTCACATACACCCCTCATCTTGTTTCAGTTCCTCCTATTGTTAACATCTTACATTATATACATTTTATAGGTAAAAACTAAGAAACCAATATTGGTACATTATTATAAATTAACTGCAAACTTTATTTGGATTTGACCAGTTTTCCTGTCAACACCCTTTCTTGTATTAGACCAATCTAGGATAACACAGTACATTTAGTCATCATGCCTCCTTAGTGGCCCTAGTATTTGTCCGTATCATTGTTTTTTCTTGTTTCTTGTGACCTTGGCTATTTTGAGGAAGACTGGTCAAGGATGTTTGTAGAATGTCCTTCAAATTAGAATTGTCTGATGTTTTTCTCATGATTACACCAGGGTTACAAGTTTTTGGAAAGAACATGAGAAGTGCCCTTCTTATAATGTCATATCAGGGGTTACTTGATATTACTAATGATGTTAACCATGATCACTTGGTTAAAGTACTGCTTACCAGGTTTGTCCACTACAATGTTAGTATTTTTCTTTATCATATTCTATTACTTGGAAGTGAGTCACTAAGTCTAGCCCATACGAAAGTGGGAGAGTGGAGACTAAGTTACACCTTGGTCTTTCTACATATATTATTTGGCTCCAATAACTTTTAAAGGCTTTATTTTCGTTGTTTTAGTTTGTTTGAGAAAGGCAACATTTCCTAAAAAAGAACTAAGTATTCTAGATTACCTTTTTCTCTAACATTTAAAATGTTAGCCCAAAGGTTATACGATATTAAATATTCTCATGAAATTGCAAAACAGCATAACTATACACTTTAAATCAATTTGTGTATAGATATTAGAGGATGTATAGTTAATATTAAAAGTACAACTTGTCCTATCTGTGTATCCAGAATACCAATTTTTTTTTTAAATTTAAGCAGAAATACACATTAGATGCATTCTCATGTAATTAAAGAAAATGAACTTAAGAATGATTTTACACTGGAAAGAGAAACACAAGTTATCTCCAGGATAAACACCACATAACCTTTCAGTTTAATATATAACCTTTGTCAGGGAAATAATTTAACAATGTAAATATGAGCCAAATTTTGTGTTTAGTTTAGCTTTTAAAACACTTTTAGTTTTTATGCAGAATAAGGATTTTTTTCTTTTTTCATTCATGAATATCCATTAAAACAATCTGTTCTTTCTATTACATCCAGAGTAAAGCTATAAGAATGTAAAATTGAAGAAAAATCATTTATAGACCTTTGTTTAAGTCTTCTAAAATATGAAGACTGAATACATGAATGATATAATCAAACAAATAAGATTTGAAGGAGCCTAGTAGAAATTTTGTTCATAGTAAAATCGATATTCAAGTGGAAGTAAAATAAAGCAGAATTAACAAAGACCCTGAAAGGGAAGGAACTACTACACTAGCGGCCGCCTGGGCCGCTCGACCCGGTGCCACTCCAGCCCAACCGCGACCCCCCACCGAGGGCGGGGACAGCCTGTTCACTCTCTGCCAGACTCTGAGCCCAGTGCTGAAGCCCCGTCAGGGGCCACCGCGGAGGCTCCGTCCTCTTCCCTGGGCGGCTGTTTTTAAAGGCAGCAAGCTCAGGCGGATGCAGGCCGTGTGCACAGCCGAGCGGGAAAAGGCACGCTCTTCCCTGAGAGGATGGTACGGCCCCAAACGGGTCACTGATAAAACGTAACATATTTTTCAATATGTTAAGTCATGAATATTATCCATAAATAGACATCCATCCCAGAAGTAAACACTTTCTATATAAGGCAGTTGATGAAGCTAATGAAATCATTTGGACCTTATACACAATGTCTATATTTATGTTTATTGGCCCATATTTCAGTTTCCTTCATCCTTGCTCATTAACAACATTTATTAAAAGTCTCACAAAGCCTCCCTACTTTGAAAAGTTCTTATAGATATCACGGAAAGATGGTGGATTTACTGCTTTCATTCTCAGTTGATTTCCAACTACAATTTTACTTAATTGGCTTCTGTGTAAATATTAACATTTGCTACAGCACAATAACTAGAGAGTTGTAGTGTGTGGCAAAGAGAGCTGTATATTTAAGATAAGAAAAATTGGGTCAAAGATTGTTGCCTTCAATGACATTGATCCAAGACATTTATCTTATAGTTAACATCCAACCACATGGACAATAAAATCACCCTGACAGTAACAGAATTTGAGGTATAGAAATAATCTATGATTCAACTGCCAAAATCTTCCAAGGTCTTCTGTGAAAATAACACAGAGGCTTATATAAAAAATTATACAAAAAGAGGCAATAACACAGAAGTATGAGGAAAGGTCAAGAGGGCTAACAAAGAGAGGTTTTTAAAATTTGTTTGTTTCAAGAAAGTGAAAAGTAATAGCCTCAGCTTCTAGTTTAAGTTCCTCCATGTAAAGAACTTGTAAGTTGTCATCCCCATGCTTACAACAGAAAAAATGGAACAAAACGAAAATAAATAGATTTTCTTGAATCTATAAGAGAACTGAGGTTGCAGGACAAAGAACAAGCTTGATATCTGGAGAGACAAACATGCAGAGAATCAGAGTCATGTTCTAATTATTGTAACACATGTCCCTGGGTCAATAAGCTGATATGAATACTCAAATGTTAATTTAGACTGATTGATGGTGGCTAAGCGCAGACCAGAATGAGAGTGAGAAACTCCAAGGGGCCATAATTTTAGGGGGAATCCCATATGTTGTGGACTTTACACTCAATCCACCGGGTTCTCTAAGCAAAGATATAAGAAAGCCTTTCATAACTCTGGTTGGGAAAGATGAAGAGCACTTACTGATATTTATGATATACATCCAGAACCTTCTGCATGACAAAAGCCTACTCTGTACCACACCAACAAAGCTTACATAGTAACAGTGGATTACAGCTAGAAGAGCTATAAGACACAAAGTTTCTTTGAGGAGGAGTACTTAGGGAAGCTCAAAGTCAATATAGAAGACAAAAACAAGGACACCTGAAAACTCTGAAACCTAAGTGACCTATAGCTATGTTAAATATTAAGCATAGTTCAATTCCCAGCTTAATTAACATAAATCCTCACACTGAAGACCTATATACTCAATTACTAACACTCAATGCAATATGTCTGCACTTCAACAAAAAATTACCAGGCATGTGAAAACGCAAGAAAAAAACAATCTGAAGAGACAAAGAAAGCATCAGAACTAGTATCAGATATGAAACAGATGTTGGAATTATCCGACAAGCATTTAACTATGATTAATATGTTAAGAGCTCTAATGGAAAAGTAGATAATATAAAAGAATAGATGAGTTATGTAAGCAGATATGTGGAAACTCTAAGAAAGTAACAAAGATAAAATCTAGCAATTAAAAACATTGTAACAGAAATTAAGAATGCCTTTGATGAGCTCTTTAGTAGACTAGATATAGCTGAGGAAAGAATTACTGAGCTTGAAAATAGTTCAGTCAGTACAAACTTCTCAAATGGAAATACAAAGAGAAAAAGAATAAAAAAAAACTAGAACAGAACATCCAAGAACTGTGGGACAATTTCAAATAGTATAACATACAATTAATTAGGATACCAGGAGAAGAAAAAAGAGAGTGTGGAGCAAAAAATATCTGTATTTAAAGTATTAACAGCTAAGAATTTTCCAAAATTATTATGAAAACCAACCCACAGGCACAGGAAGCTCAAAGAAAGCCAAGGAAAAAAATTACACCACCATTACTGTCCTCTCCACACACATACACATATATCATCTTCAAACTTACGAAATCCAAAGACAACGTGAAAATGTTGAAAGAAGCCAGAGAAGGGAGAGATAGCACCTAAAAAGCATAATTATAAAAATTACAGTTGACTTCTTCTAAGAAATCATGAAATTAAAAAGAGAGAATGACATACATAAGGGACTGAATGAGGGAAAGAAAGTCCATCTAGAATTCCACTCAGTGAAATTATCCTTCAAAAGTGAAAGAGAAATACTTTCTCAGAAAAACAAAAACTGAGGGAATTCATTGCCAGCAGATCTACCCTAAAAGCAATTTTAAAAGCAGTTCTGACGTAAGTCAAAAACTTAGATCTACATGAAGAAAGGAAGAGTGCTGAGAAATGAATAAATGAGGTAAAAAATATTTCATTTTTCTTACCCTTAATTGATTGAAAATAGAACCATTTTTTAAAGCAATAAGAGTAGCAATGCATTAGGTCCGGGGTCTCCAACCCCTGGGCCCAATCCGCAGCCTGTTAGGAATTGGGCCTCACAGCAGGAGGTGAGCAGTGGGCAAGCAAGTGAAGCTTCATCTGCCACTCCCCATCGATCCCCATCACTTGCATTTTCACCTGTACCATCCGCCCACCGTCCGTGGAAAAACTGTCTTCCATGAAACCAGTCCCTGGTGCCAAAAATGTTGGGGACCCCTGCATTAGGTCATTATATTATATGAATAGGAGAAATGAATGACAGTAATATCATAAGGGACCAGAGAAAGGAACTGGGGACACTGTTATAAGGTACCTTCACTACACATGAAGTGGTACAATACTATTGGAAAATGGACTTAGAGTAATTTAAAATGAATATTGTAAACTCTAGCACAACAATGCAAAAAAAAAAAAACTTCTGAAAAGAAGTATAATTGATATGCTAAAAGAATAGATAAAATGAATCATAAAATTCTCAATAAAGCCAGAGAAACCAGTAAAGAGCTTCTACGTAAAACAGATATATGGGAAGTTACCATCTTAGAAGACGGTTTTGGTTAAGGCAAGCAAGTAGAGATGATGCTGTGCTGACAGAAGAAAATATAGAAAGTGTTACTTTAAAATGTTAAACATATATTGAGTGGTAGGTAAGGAGGGCCTAGTGGGAAGTATTGGGAAGAAGACTGGGCTAAATAAACATAAAAAATTAAATTACAACAAAACAAAACACTGAACTAGTTGAGCAGCATCAATGAATTTTAAGGAAATTTTAATCAACACTTTTGAATAATTTTTATATCAAAAATTCTAATTTGAATCAAAATTCGTTTATCAAAAGAAATTTCAGGGCTTCCCTGGTGGCGCAGTGGTTGAAAGTCCGCCTGCCGATGCAGGGGACACGCGTTCGTGCCCTGGTCCGGGAAGATCCCACATGCCGCAGAGCGGCTGGGCCCGTGAGCCATGGCTGCTGAGCCTGCGCGTCCGGAGCCTGTGCTTCACAACGGGAGAGACCACAACAGTGAGAGGCCCACGTACCGCAAAAAAAAAAAAAAAAAGAAATTTCAATATAATATTTGTCATTTAAAGAAAAGAGGCCTTTCAGTTTAAAAAAAAATAATTGCACCCTTGGAAATACAATTTAAAGAATTTAAATTATCTGAATTTTTGTTAGTGTCAAGAAAGATGTTCCAGCCAATAAAAAACAAAAGTGATAAATATTCTTCTGCCATTTCTTACCACCTACTCATACCACGTTCATCACAGATGGCAACTATCAAAAATTAAGGATTATAAATAACCATTTTGAGCATAATATCTGATTTATAAAAGAAGCCAGAGAAGCAAGCTCATTTTCAAAAATGGAAAAAGTTCTTTTCCTTATAATTTTAGAATCTAAATAAAATGTGGTGGCTTATTTTAACAGACTCCATGTAGACTCACCCAAACCTTCTTTTGGCCTAAGTTTAAATGCAAATATAATTTTCTATATAGACTATGACATGGAAATCAAAGATTGTTCTTGGATTGTCTGGAAAACAGAAGCAGATCTGATTCCACAGATGACTAGGTAACACAGGAAAGCTAAAACCTCAGTCAAATAAATAAACTGCAGGTAATAACGTTAAGAAACCATGCTAAAAATACTATTTTACAGAGTTGAATAAAATAAGAATATAAACCATTGGAAAAACTAACACAAAACAACAATGAAAAGAAGTCTTTGTGTTTCTTCAGAACTAAAGCAAAGACCTTCTTTTCAAAAAAGAAATTGATCTTTTCAGCCAAGTAGATTATCTGAGTCTGCTGGAACAGACTTTGAGATTTGAATAGATCATGAAAGCTCAAGAGATATACTAACAAGATTTACCTAAACAGCCATGAATACAGAGACCATACAATTTATTGTTCAAATGAGAACACTTCCAGGATAGAAAAGTGGCACCAATAATGCAAGGATGACAGACAGAAACTAGTATTGTCCCGAGTGAGCCACGACATCTAGTCGTCCTGGCATGAATCACAATAAAATAAAAGCTATACTTTCCTCAAGCTTACCAACACTTGTGTGGAACACAACTGCAAAGGGCACATTACCCATATTATGTTGTGTTCCAGAGGGCACCAATCACATAGAAATCATTGTGAAGAGCGCCCCGGAGCTGTGTAGTGTGGTGGTCCTTGGTCTTTATTCCAAGCCAGGCAATTTTCTTAGGATTTAATCCATATTAATTTACTTACTACTTGAAAACTCTGAAATGCTTGTTATCTCCATTTTACAGATGAAGAAACAGAGATTGATTGAATAACCTGCCCAGAGTCACACAGCTAAAACTGGTTGAGCAAAGATATGAATCCAGAAGGTCTGGCATTCCAATTCCTATTTTAATCACTGCCTATACACCTCCCCATTAATTCCTTTTCTCTAGTATAAATTTTCTTTAATAATCAGGACAATAAGAGGATAAAGCTTTTAGGATGCATAAATTTCCCAAAAGGTATTCTATTCAAATAATTTCCATTACATTAATAGGGGATCCGCATGTAAAATAATAACTTGTGAGTTGGGAATACTTCACAAAGAATAGGTTAAAGTGATAGACTGTAAGTCAGAGCTTTACCTCTGGCAATTTTGTTTTGAATTGTAAAAATTAAATGAAGAAACCACATGCTTTTTAGAATTGTATTCAAGTATTCAATATTCTTGTTTCATACTTCCAGGCTCAACGAAAAGGGGAAATCATGGGAAAAAATTCATACTTCTCCTCCTCCTGGCAGTCAGATGACTATTTTTTGAACTAGTATCACAATATGAATGTTCTCCCAATAAATTATTTTCCTAATGAAGGAATTCTAAAACCTGTTTAAAATCAGATCAAATGTGACGTAAAAAACATATATAGTATTCCCACACATTTGTATACCATGTTTGTCCTCAATCCCAAACATAACTATGCAAATCACCCAAGAGAAAAGTGGGTGCAGAATGGGAAGAGAACTAATCTAGAATGTGTGTTGGGAGGAGACTATTCAGAAAATAGCAAGAAAAAAAGTGAATGAATGATCAAAGATAAAATATTTAGCATAGGGATGTTCTTTTCATCTTTATTTAGCTTCTAGCTTTTCAACATTCAGTCTAGGGAAAAATTTACATCATAACGAACAATGAATATTATTAATGTGTTCCATTTTTCTGTCCGACAAGAATAAACTTCTTGTTAACTGTTACAGAGACCCCTTTCTATAGAGGTTGCTACAGAGGTTATTTGACTCCCTGGACTAGCTGCTACAAATAGTGGGTTGGCTTCTTGGGCTGACTGTTGCAGACTGTTGGTCATTATTCTATGGTTATGTATGGTGTAGCTATTGCCATTTGCATATTCAGTGTTTCAAGTGTATAAAGGTCCAGCCCCCTCCATCCAATTTTGGACAAATATGAAGGATTTTCTAGCTCTAAATCTACCTTTAAGGTCAGCTGAGGACTTTACTGGAATTCTCCATCTTCTCAATCCTGTTTCCTTTCCACCCCATGCATAGTTATTGCCGCCAAGATCACTCCCTAATAAAGAACTGATCTTCAATTTCCATTTTAGAATCTTTTTCCTTGGGAACGCAACCAGCACCAAGCCATAAGAGCTCTGGCTGCCCCAGGTCCTGCTTGCCCAATCCAAAGACTGAAGAGCTCAATATATGGCGCACCCCTAGCGCATGTGTATCACACCAGTGTACTGAGGTACATTAGTGCCCAATAACTACTAGTTCAACCTACTAGGGTGTAGTTCAAGCTGCTCGGAAATAACTTGGGGAAAACTCTTCAGAGTTACTTAGGAATCAGTTATTACAAACAGCAGTAAGCAACTAGCTACCTTGGCCCCATCTGCTGTTCAAAGAGCCTGGAGAGACAATGGGAAAATCACTGTGAATGTAGAAATCCCACTGATTCAAATTACATTTAGTGATTTATCATAAGAATTATCCTCCTACATGAATTATTGTGAAAAAATCATATATATATATTCATGTAAGCAAGCATTCATTAATGAGAGTAAATAACAAATGCTTAAATGTGAGTGAATGTTTTGTATTTTCTAATATGAAAAGGTAAAGATATATTTTGACCAAAGGTTTACCACACTCTCAGAGGCTTGAGACCCCTGCTGTTGATAACTGTTTTTTCTAGGGTACTATTTATATCATGGGAAGTGGGTTCTCCTTTCTCCTAAGAATTGCAGAGCAAATGAGTAAACTCAATGAGTGAAATAAGGTAATACATTAGAAAACAGAGAAGTTGGTGCGATAACACTATGGTTCTGCAATCTTGCTTTTATTGTTCTGTTATCCTTCTCATGTGCATCGGCAGGGGTCCCTAGGAAAATCCTCTATGTGCAAGATCTGAACCCTTCAAGCCAATGCTAGCATTTGACAGAGTTTTCCCTTTTTTATCACTAGGTTTTAAATTATAACCACAACAATGCAACTTTTATAATACAATAGTTCAAATATAGGTGTAAATGCTGTGTTTGAATTGTAAACATGTAATGTTTTGGTGATATAATTTGAAAGAAATAAATCTTCACTTGTACATGGGAAGCCAAGCCTATAAATGCTTGGCCACTTCTAGTATAAAAGTCTTGGCTACAAATAAACAACATAAAGGGCGGTCTTCTCTCCAAGGCAGTAATTGTTAATGCACTTAAAGAGCTAAGAAAATTGCAGAGTATTTTCTTTTAGCAACCCATTAAATTTCAGGACTATGTCTCAGATATAATCTAACTTATTACATTTAAAGTTTATCTGTAGTACTTGCAATTCTTATTACCCAGGAGACCTCAGCCTGCCAAAGTAGAACTTTTGTTCCCCATGTTTATCGTTGCTCTTCCTCAGAGGGTTTTGTAGGAACATAACATTTAAAAGAAAGGTTGGTCTCAAATGGGTAGCCAATACCACATCCTTCCAACTGGCCTTGATTGCATACACACATTCACTAATTAGACCTCTTTTACCAAATAGAAAACTCATATTCAGGCATATTCTTAGGTTATTTTCCAAACTAGTTCGTCATTTCTTCATGGCAATTATTCATTCTAAAGTCGTAACATAACCATTCCACAATGGGCAAAGCATTTGCCATTCATCTGCAATCATAAATACCTAAGAACAAAAGTGATTAACTGAGGATGAAAATACATGAAAGCCCAACAAAACATGTACCTTAAGATTTTTTAAATTATCTGTTCCAAATGGCTCTGCAAAAAGAAAAAAGAAATTGAAGCATAATGTTTGACAACAGTTTCTGGTTATTTTTCTATTTTGTACATGTCTGCCTTTCATTACCTCCTCAGGTTTCAGGAAGACACAAGCTAATGAACAGAATTACTAAACAGCATGCTAATTGCCCTTGAGTGCAGACCACATTTAACAAAATGTGTCACGTTTCTGATCTATTTCTGCCCCCATGTTCAGTGAGATGACAAAATAGGGGTTGAAAATGCCTTCGTATTCCCTAGAGAAAATACCTTTGATTTAAAGGACATAAGGCAGAGACTTAACTGCTAACCAAGAATATAAGCTACTACCTTCATGACTCCAAAACTTAATGGCAAGCTTTCATCATCTTCCCATGGCTTAAAAATGATCAATACTTATCTAATGGTTATAGCTTGCTATAAAGAAAACAACAGTAACTATAATGCTACTTATGTGAAATAAATAACCACTGTGTTTTAAATCTTAATAAAACACTGATCTGATGCTTAAAATTTGTCAACCAAGTCTTTTTTTTTAATTAAATTACCTAAAGCCTAAGAATAAAACACAGATATCCTCTGCAGTTTTCTTACTTTTTTATAGTGCTCTTTAAGTAACTTAAAAGTTTGTTCCCATAATCTATGTTTTCTTTGGCTTAAAGACACAAAAGTTAGAAGTAGCTTTGCCTCGGGTCCTCCCCAAGACAGGTCAAAGGCCCAGCCACCAACCATCATTATAGGTAAGGCTGCCCAGCAACAAATCCTCCTCACCAATCTGGAGCTGCCTGAGTACATCTTCCAAAAGCAACTAAACACAGGTCAATTACTAAGAGAGCAAATAAGAAAAAAAGAGAACACGTTAGTGGAGTGCCCCATGGATAAATGGTTTGAGAGTTTTAAAGAGAAAAATTTCTGCAAGATCTCTCTCCCTCTCTTTCTTCGTGTAAACACATATGCAAAAAAAGATCTTAAGAGAAAGAACTTCATTAATGATCTACTTCACAAGTATTTCTTGTGCTATAGCAAGACTTTGTGGTGTATTTATACTTCATATCACATCTTAGCAACTTTGGGGGTGATAAGTTTTGTTCTTTTTAATATAGTTTTTCTTTATTTTGGATACCTTGAGCTTCTGAACATCTCACTCAGACTTTACTCATTGAGGAATGGTTTTAATCAATTATTATATGTCCAGAGAGAATTTATTCAGTTTAAGAATTAATCAGTGGATTCCTTTCTTTCATAGACTTTCTAGTGTGTCATTGGTACCACTTCTAAAAAGGTGAACAGATTGAATGGGAGAAAGTAAAATGAAAATCAATCGCAGTTCAATTCCCAATATATGATAGAGAAAAATTTCATTCATAAAATGAAAAATCTGAAATGGATGCTATTGCAGTATGGCTACTTTAGGAAGCAAACCTTAAATGGAGTTTAGGGTTCACTATATTTATTAGGGATTGTCTTTGGGATCAATATATATGGAAGGGAGTAGAAGGAAGCAGCACCAGGTAGAGGGTACAGTTGAGATACAGGCTTGACTATTTCAGCAGACTCCACAGGGAATCTGGAGCTGCAATGGCCCCATCAACGTTGTCCCCTGGGTGGCAGAAACAGCCAGGTTAATATACTTCCATCTTGATCAGTCACTGGATGTTAGCCATGCATGAAAGGGCATGAGCTTGGGCAAGGCAGCAATCCCTGGAGAGGCTGCGAGCTGAATGCTGTCCACTGACAGCACTCCCAGAAGCAGAGGGAACAAGAATTCTCTTGAAGGAGGATCTAGGTGGTGAATCTCCATGCCCACAACAGACACTCCCCAAAGTACTTTGCAGTCATCCTCCGTTCCTACACTTCTTGATGATGCCTCATTTCCCTTTCCTTATATTTGCCGTCAATGCCAGTGTTTCTCAAACTCAACTATGGATTTCATTTAATAACAATAAAAAAGTATATCAGAGATATTCAGTGTTGATTTAAAGTGCCATAAGCATAAAGTCTTTTAAATATCTGCAAATTTAAATTCTTTAAATTTATACCTCTTAAAATTTTATAAAAAAATTAAGTTTAAAATATAAATGTAAGCAAAGAACAAGAACTTCCAATGTAATATTAATATGTTAGATAATCTTCTCTTGGTTTAATAGCTGAAAGATTAAACCTCAAAATAGATATATTTCTCTGGTTTGACAATAATAATAATAGTAGTAGTAATAAATAATGCAAAGTAAGCTAGCTGTAATAAGTTTGGAGAAATGGTATCATACTTAAAATTCTTCTACAGAACAGTCCTTGAATGCTTGTTTCAATAAGATGACATTTAGCCACTCTCTGAAGTTCTGCTTTTCCTTGTAGATATGTTTATCATTGAGGCATATTGTACGCCACACTGAGAATCAGGAGAGAAAAACCCACATGATAATAATAAATAATGTTTCCTCACTATATGTTATTCACTCTTTAAAGCATTTTACTTGCATTCCTTCATTTAACTCACAAGAGAGAAGTATGTGGTAGGTTCTACTAATAACACATTTTATAAAGAGTAAGATTGAGGCACAGAGAATTTAGAAAACTAGCACAAGATCTCAAAGCTTGACTGTGTTTGTGTGTGAATATATACTCACATGTATTTTGAATTTTAAAATTATATTATTAATTTTTTAGTTGATGCAAATATACTATTTTGTTATACAATCCAACTGTCTCAAAATCATTATTAATTTTGTTATATTTTAGCACGAATCGTAAGCACAAAGTATTCACATTTTCTACAATTACAGTATTTCAAATTACCTAGTGATTTCAAACATATTTTATAAGATATTATGTAAATAAGGTTCAAAGTTAAAATATATATGTTATAGTTAATGAAATAAAGAATAATCTGACTAATTTGGAATATGGAACATCTTACTACCAGGAAAGGGAGAGGAGAAGCAAAATCCTCTAATTTTATGTATGAGTAAAAGTGGTTCTTATAAAGGTTAGTAACCTCTGTAGCAAGTGACAAAAAAAAAAAAAAAACTGACTTCAGGGTTTAACTCTTGATAATTATAATATTTCCAAAATTTACTGAGGAAAAATATTTCAGACAGAAGATAATAGGAGTCTGAGTTAATGAAGTTGAGATAGAGAAACAGTTTATATTTCAAATGCCAGAGAAAGTCAAAAAAGCATAAACACTGAGTATTTGTCATTGACTAATCTAGTAAATGGTAAACTTAGCTGTATAAACACCACAGTGTTAAAAAAAAAAGGAGATGCAGTTATATAATGATTTCTTTGCATAAAGAAACATCTTAGGCCAAAATGAGATGCATGATACACAGTTTGTTGGTATTAAAGCAATAACTTTGAATAACTGCTTCTCTCAGAGAAGATACTTTATCAGTTACTCATGACTGTAGAATAAGAAAACATTTTCATGTTTCATTTTCATTGTCTATCAAGTCTGTCCTTTGACATAAGGATAAGAGCAAAATTTGGGGTAATGAAAAAAGATTTGTATGAGATTTTATTAAAAGAAAAAATACCACGTTTTTCTCTTTTTATTATTTCATTTTCAGCAGACGTCATTCTTATCTCAACAACAGGTATCGTTTATGAAAATAGGTAAACAGAGTCCAGTTCTCTCTCCTTCATAGGACATATATACTTGAAAAGTCATGGCGGTTTTTGTAGAGGCAGATTACCATGCACGGGTTGCCAATCCCAGGGGAGGACTCCAACTACATGGAGGAGAGGAAAGATCATCACAATGCCAGCCACCAGGGATAGAAGTCCAAATGCTTCTACCCACTGCATCTTGCTATCGGAGTGGCCAAGAAGAAAACAATAGTCAAGCACTGGATGGAATAATGATTTACTTACATGGAGAAGAGACAAAACAAGATCAGCTTCAATAGCTGGTGGTGTTCTCCAGTGGCCAAAAGGTTCTGTCTCTGCCCCATTCCCGCCCTGCAGTGGGATTGTGCCCTATGACTCACATGCTTCAAGAAAAGACTAGGTGATAAGCTTGGCACAGGATGTGGAGGATCTTTATCTCTAGGTAAGATAGTGCTCTAAGCCCAATAACCATTTTCATGTGGCTGAGTCGGGGTGAAAAGACTACAGGCACAAGGACTGCCTTTCCCAACAATTTTCGTCTCTGGATTAATTCTGCAGTATCTCTAAGACATCCCAACATCTCTTAAGAGATTTACAGGACAAAAGTCCAACTTTTTTCGTGGTATCAAAGAGCACTGAAGGGTTTCACAAAAGAATTCATCCCACTGAGAATTTCTTATAATTACGGCTGACACCTTATTTATTGTGGGAGCAATATGCTGAGTAATATAATAGACAGAGATCAAGATAATATGCTTTCAGACAATATAGACCAAGATAGTTTAATATTGCCTGACAATACAATTTTTTTTTCTTTTAATTTGGTAGAACTTATTTTTTCTCCAGAAGTATTTTGTCTTGATTCATTCTCTACAAGACCTCTGAAGCAACACTATCACTTGATAAAACTGTCAGTGACAGTTTTAGTTCTCTCTGCTCTGCTCCGTAGTAGATTTCATAAATGTAGTTAGATTTTGCTTTCATCAATTTACCTCTTGATAATCGGTCTCTAAAGACATACACCTTAGAATGCCAAATACTTGGTAATTGCCTCAATATCTGATTTTTGATCCAATTATTAACAATTCTAAAAGGAAAAAGGAAAAAGTTGTTTATCCCCTTTTTTCTCAGTGACATCTTGGAGTCAGTGGGAAGAATATATGTGCAGAAATAAAAAGTTTGATGCCAATATTTGCTGCAGATCTTCAACTTAGCAACTTCTTAGAAGGTTCAGTGAGTGTTGCTTTACAAAAATATATAAATATTGCTAGAGGCCACTGCTTCAACAGCACTTTGTTGGCACTAAAGTAAACATCTGGGGCTCCTTTATTGCTATCTCATTGCCTCAGTAATCTTAATTTCACTTTGCTAACAGCCTGTATATTAAGGCAATATATTGAATATTCATAACTCACACAAGAACCAGGATATTACAATGGAAGTATGGTTGGGGAAACTTAAAAAGGAGAATTTATTTAATTTGCAAAATCTGCTAAGAGTGTAGATCCTAAACCCCAGTGCATTTCTTCCACAGCAGGTGAAACCAACTGAATCAGAGATTCTGCTGAATTATGAAGTCTCATATTCTTCCTGGATATTTGCAGATGCACAGTTGAGATTTGGGCAATGATTACAAGGAGGTGTTTGGGTAATATGACATTGTATGTAAAAATATTATAACATTTAGGTATTAAGCAGGATGATTATTTGAACAATCTGAGACAGAGAAAAAGTAAAAGAGAGCTAGCACCTAGAAGAACAAGGAGGAAGAAAGAGGTGGGGCTTGGAGGCAGTATTAAACAAGAGCCTGGCAGTTGATATCCAACAACTGAGGATAATGACAAGCTTCCGTGGAAAACGGTTCAGACAAGAGCAGTATGAGATTTCAGGTTTCCATGAAAATGGGGTAATGGGAACCAGATAGAGCTATGATCTGTGAAGCACCACAAGTACTCTGTGATATTCAAAAGAGCAAGATGCCTTTGGTCTCAGTGAAAGCTAAGAGAACTTGAAAGGAAACAAGCCTAGCCTGGAGAACTACAATCTACTCTTAACTATCATCCTTTTTAACAATTTATTTCTTATCTCCTCATCATTGCCCAGCTATATATTACATATATATCTGCTTGTATGATCTGTTTTGGTTTTTTGCTAAATTATATAATAAGCAAGGAAGAAACTAATCTACATTTTATTATTTTTCTCTTATTTTTCTTCCTCTGCCTATTTTTTTTTGGAGCAGTGCTAAAAATAGTAAAATGAAAAATGCAGTAATCTTTATATATTCTAATCGCATCAGTATTTATGTATGCTTAATATCTTTCTCTTCTTAAAATCACAACTATGTCTTCAAGACCTGGACTAGAAAAACTCAGCTTTCTGTAGCTATCACCAGCATATACCCGTTGCCCTGTAAGCATCTCTCCACTGTTCTGATCACTATCGTGTGTAACCATTACACAACTCCCCTTATCATTACACTGGTGTTACACTGATTAAAAGAAGCAAGTGTGAGCAGTAGTATCATTGAATTTCTAAATGTTAAATATATGTAAGTTAGAAATGAAGATATGCATTACTAAATTAAGAAACAGACCAGGCAAAGTTGCTCAATGGGGGTGTATGAAGGGAAGAAAAAGTTTGGCATGTGAAATGCGACTCAGAAAGCACAGGACAGAGAGAAAATGCCTGAAGAGAAAGAAGAGATCACAGAATCGGTACTTATGTTGCTCTTTATGGTTTACATACCATTTTCACAATATTATCTTATTTAATCTCCACAACAGTTCTATAAAGAAGCTGATTTCATTCTTATTTTACAGATGAAGGAACACTAGAGGTTGGTTTGCCCATGTTAGGGATATAAGCAAAATCTGAATGCAGCCTCAACTTCAGATTCCATGGGCAGCGCAGAATGATTCTTTTAGCACGCATGCAGTTAAAACTCACCCTGGCAACACATTCTACAGTTTCCTGTAGTCCATAATGACAAAAATTAAATTGAGCTTCAGGAGCTTACAATTAAATGAATAATCATAGAGAAATAAATGGAGAAAATTTGATTCCAGGCAGATCGTAATAAGTGCTCTGATGGAGTTACAAACATACTGGAGGAGAAACAAAGGCATATAAAAACCCTGGGTGTATCTGGGAGGCATCTTGGAGAGTGTGAAATCTGAGTGGGCTTCAAAAAAAGTTTTTTATTAGGTTTACATAGTGGCAAAGAATATTCTAGGCAGAAGGGAACAGCTTGAGCAAAGAGCTAGAGACAAGAAGAGGAATCAGGGTTGCGGAGGATAGCTTATAAGTCAATAAGACTAAAACACCAGGTGCATGGGGAAAGTAATCAGAGATGATTAGAAAGGTAGAGAAAGAACAAAATCTGAAGAGTTTTTAAAGTAAAGGTGAGGTTTTGAATTTAGCTTTTTTGCACAGCGCCTGCCATAGGCTAACTTTTTTTTTTTTAACCCAGAAGAGACAACAAAACTATGGGAAAAAGAGGAAGAAGTTATCGATTCATTAAAGATGTTTGCATCTTCTCAAATGGCTATGTTTTTGAGCGCAGCTTCCCAAGACTTGAAATGTCATGATAAAGGATTTGGACAAGCATGTTCACAATACTGCAAAATCTAAATTACTCCAGTGCAAAATTCTTTGGGAAAATACAATGTGCAGAGAGAGGATTTAAAATACCCTTCAGAGAATGACAAGCTAAAATGAAATCCTAAAAAGAAGCCTTCTCCCAGTTGAAATGAAAGGGAAGGGAAGGGAAGACTCCATCTACAGAAAAAATTAAATGCAGGTACCAGCTACTTAATAAATGATGGTTGAGCAATAAACATTATGAATAATTTAGAACCCAAATAATCTGCAGCTGAAGGATGCATTCCCCCACCCTCATCACCCCACCAAACACTGCACTTTAGAATAGCCTTGAAAATGGCAGCTGGGAATATGATAAAGAGAAAATTAAAATAGAAAAAAATTTACTAAATGCTTTCATCCAATTGCATACTTCTTTATTGAAAGAACTTGTCAGTAAATAGGAAAGAAGTAAACATGGGGAAAAAATCTTGAATCTTTAAATTATAATTTGAGTCATCTACTCTGTTGTTATTTGTCCAAAAAACACATGTAATACCTACTAAATACAAGGTATATACTTTTCTAAGTATTTAACAAGCTGCAACTCATTTAATTGTTATAACAATCTTAAGAGGTAGGTACAGTTATTATCACCATTTCTCTAATGAGAAAACTAAGGTACATCATTAACTTGCAGAAAGTTACATATATTATCAGGCGACAGAAACTGTGGGTCCATAACAGAGCATAACAACTAGACTATGCTCTCTCCTTTTTCTTTGCAGATTGTTTTCCAAGAGGTAGCAAAAATGTTATTACTCACTTATATAAAAAAGATTTATTAGGCTTTATTTTAATAGCAGGCATTTTCTAGCTGCTTGGGATGTAGTGATGAACTAAAGATAGGTAATGACTCTGCCTTTCTGGACCTCACCTTCTGTTAGACAAGGCAGGGAATGCATAATTAAACCATTAGATAAGCAAGACTGTTTCAAAGAATAGGAATCATGAAGAAAATAATGGGTTATTTGAAGGGAGTAGCTGGAGGTGGACCAAAATTTATAAACATATGCAAAACTGGCTTTGTGGACGGGAGACGCAACTGTCCCTTCACCAGATAAAATTTATTTGCATATCTCCAGACAAGAATCATTTCATTGCAAACAGTTATCTACAACTTACATAGTTGCACAACAGCTCAAAGACAATGAAAGACCAATTCCTATAAAGTCAAATAACCCAGAAGGCTGTGCTAAAGATGAGAAATAGTTTTCCATTGATTACACCCAGTAATCTTGGTCTATTTGTTTTCAAAACCTTTCACAATTCTTCCTAACACTATATGTGTCATAGATAGTTGGTGTCATATAAGTTATATTTTAATGACTTAGAAATCTCAAGTCAACATTTTTTCTGTATTCTGACTCATTTACTACCTACCAGACATCTCTACAATGTCTAAAAGGCATCTCGAACTTAACATACAATAATTCACTGATTTTCTTCACTGAACCTATTTCTTCTTTACTTTTCACTAACACAGTAAATGACATCACTATCCAACCAATGACTCAAACCCAGAAACCTCAGGCGTCATACTAGGCTCTTTATTCCATCAGGCTCCACATGAAATCCACCATGCTCTTCCTCCAAACTGCATTTTGATTCATTTACTCTTGCCCCTCTCCATTGTCACCATCCGTGTTCAAACCATTTTTATCTCCTAGTTGACAACTTTAATAACCTTGAAAGTCTTCTCCCTTTTTCTATTCTTGTCCCTCTCCCTTCCATTCTCCTGACAGCAAGCAGGCAGAACATCCTTCATAAATGTGAATCAGATAATATTATCATGAGGCTTAGAATCCTTTGGTGCATTTCCACAGAATAAAGAACAAATCACTCACCATGGGTCTATAAGGCTCTTTATGAACTGCCCATCTTTTTCTTCAATGGCATCTAGTACTCTGATGGCATTTAATATATATAGTACAGACACTTGGATTCTCCAGCTCTTCAAATATAACATGGTTCCTATCTAAAGAACTTTTCACTTTCCATTCTCCGTGTCTGTCCTGGTCTTTTCTGGCTCTTCCCAGAGCTGGATTCTTCTTGAACTTCAGATTTCAGCTTTAATATCCCCTTCTCAGTGAGGTCTTCCCCTAACTCCCTGTCACAAAGAGGTCGTCCCTTCTCCTTATTTTGCTATATTACCCTGTTAAATTTCTTCAGAGGATTTACATCAAACTTATTTTACTTGGTTATTGATTTATTTTCTGTGTCCCTAGAAAAGAAAAGTCTAGGAGGGCAGACGTCATGATTTTCTTATTCTTGCACATATTGATGCTTAATAAACATGTGTTGACTGACTGATTAAAAATAGTTACTTCGGGCGTCCCTGGTGGCACAGTGGTTGAGAGTACGCCTGCCAATGCAGGGGACACGGGTTCGTGCCCCGGTCCGGGAAGATCCCACATGCCGTGGAGCGGCTAGGCCCGTGAGCCATGGCCGCTGAGCCTGCGCTTCCAGAGCCTGTGCTCCGCAACGGGAGAGGCCACAACAGTGAGAGGCCCGCGTACCGCAAAAAAAAAAAATTTACTTCGATGAGTATTTCCCAAAGCATATTTCATGAAATAATAGAATGTCAATGATTGACACAAAAAAATTATTTCATTAACATCACTAAAATTAGTAAATGTCGAGAAAATACTTTTCCAAAATTTTCCGTGTATTTTTTTCTCACCTGGCACATATATAAATTTTAAAAACTTTTCAATAATATTATTTGAGTGTAATACCTTTAAAAATATATTATATGAACAAAGAATATGAGGTTTTTTCCCCCTTGATATAAAGTAATCTATCATTCTGGATTTGTTGATGGGTCTTTGAACTTTAGAGTAGGGAAGGAAAGAATTGATAAGTTCTTTGCATCCAGATTTACACATCTGTAATGGATTGATTGCCAATGAGAGGGAAGAAAGAGGAAGATTTCTCAAAATTCCAACCATAATCTTTCCTAATTCATTACAATGCAAACACTGTACAAACATATTGACTAGGCCTTTACTGAAAATGTTAAGAGAAAGAAACATCTGGGTGGCTATGTATGAATACCCCAGCCTCATTTAGATCAGTTACTTATTAATTGATTAATTTTATAAATATTCACTGTACATCTCCTCCTGGTACTGGGGATTCAGCAGGGGGAAAAAAAAACAACAAGGCTTTGCCTCTGTTAGAATTTATAATATCATGAGGAAGACAGACATTAATAAACAGCAACTGAGCAAATAAGCCCATAATTACAGATCTGATCATTGCTATGAAAAAGAACAGTACAGGCTAAACACACAGTAGGGGCAGCTAATTTAGATTTGGAGTTAAGTGTAGGCTTCTCTTAGGAAGGGACATTTGAAAGGTTCAATGAATGTAATTTGATATTAAGTAATTTCTTTTTCTGTAAAAGATTGGCCATTATTACCTATAATTTGGTTAAAAGTGACATGTAAATATATAGATATAAATATATAAATGCATTTGCTCCTGAATTTCTCCTTCACATTGTTATTCAAAAGAATGACAACTTAAGAAAGAACGAGAATGAGCTCTGTTCAGTATTATCTTACTATCTTCCACAGAAATATTCCCATTAACACGTTTATTAATTTATCTTTTTTTAAGTAGAAGTCACAGAGCTTTTTTTTTTTTTAACATCTTTATTGGAGTATAATTGCTTTACAGTGGTGTGTTAGTTTCTGCTTTATAACAAAGTGAATCAGCTATACATATACATATATCCCCATATCTCTTCCCTCTTGCGTCTCCCTCCCTCCCACCCTCCCTATCCCATCCTTCTAGGTGGTCACAAAGCACGAATCTGATCTCCCTGTGCTATGCGGCTGCTTCCTACTAGCTATCAGAGCTTTTTAAAGAACATAAAATTAATATGGATTTTGGCATTTGCCATATAAGTTAGTTTCAGTTTTTGCTATCAGATCTTAAATTAATGAGATTTCAAACTTTGTAAACAGGATAAAAGCGTGTCAATGAGGCTGATAATTTATAGTTAATAGGCTTTGCCTTTATGCATTAAAAAAAGGAAGTAAAATTTAGAATGGAAATTAATAACCCTTTGCTTCTAGGGAAGAGAAAAAAAAACCTGTTTGAAGGTTCAAAGATTTTTTGAATCGTAAAATGTGTCACATTCACCTTCATTTTTAAAAACCTTTTGAAAATACGTAATGAATCCTAGACAATCTTTCAGATAAGTGGTGATTATGTAAGCTATTGAAATTTTTAGACAGATGCATTTGTCAGCCTAGCCTTGGTTTTCAACCTTTAATAAAATCAGAAAATCCCCTTACTGTAAAAATTAATACTGAGTATTTTCTAGTTGTTTTCTGTCTAGTTAAGGAATTACAGGAGTTATTCTAATTCAATTTAGACATGAATTGGCAAATGTGATTGCAGTACCTATACACAAGATCCTTTAAATACTGATATACTTACATCCTAGTCCATACAAGTAATAATAGATGATAAAACTAATACATATGTTTTTGATGTAAGTTTCCAGATTTACTTTAATGACACTTTATGGAGTGTTTACTATGTATTTGTGGCATTGTGAAGCGCACAAATCGGGAAATCACACAGTTCCTAGATTCCGTTTAGTGGCAAATTACTCTCATTTTGAAAATACTGACCACCAACTGTGTGCCATGGCCCTTGACAGGCACAGGCACAGATGTCAAGGTGAAAACAGCATGGATGGTGGCACCAAAGAGCTTACAATATAGAAAGGAAATTAGGATATTATTATAAAGGTTAGGTGACTATTGTAAACATAAAATAACATCCTCTAAGTAAAAGTAAAAATAAGATAAATCCCCTAAGAACAGAACATAGTCAATGGACCTGGTGTGGCTAACAGAGATGCAAAATAAAATGGAGCCAGGCAGTCATGACAGACCTTGGATTCAGTCACGTAGTCTGTATTCTTAGGAAAAGCACAAACAAAAACTATAGAACTATTGATCCTGCTAAAGGGTCCTGTCTGAAAAGCCGCCGTAGAGAAGCTCTGATGACAGCCACTCACCGAAAACTTGTGGTCAGGCTGCAAGGGGCCACCTAGTCCCTTGCAGGGACTGAATAATAACTGAAATGATTGCTTCTTTCTATTTATATCTTGCCTCATTTAAATGTGACTTTATATATGATACATATGATAAAAAAGAAAACAAAGGAATTTATACTGTAGAAAAGTAATATGGAGAGCACAGAGATTTTTAGTATGGTGAAACTACTCTATATAATACCATATTGGTACATACATATCACTATACATTTGTCCAAACGCATAGAATGTACAACACCAAGAGTGAACCCTAATGTAAACTATGGACTTTTGCTGATAATGGCATGCTAATGTAGGTTCATTGCTTGTAACAAATGTAGCATTGGGTGAGAGATTTTGGTAATGGGGGAGGTTGTATGTGTGTGGAAGAAGAGAGCACATGGGAAATCTTTTATCTTCTGCTCAATTTTGCTGTGACCCTAAAACTTCTCTTAAAAAATGTGTTTAAAAATTGAAAAAAAAGTAAGCTGGGCTTCCCTGGTGGCGCAGTGGTTGAGGGTCCGCCTGCCGATGCAGCGGACGCGGGTTCGTGCCCAGGTCCGGGAAGATCCCACATGCCGCGGAGCGGCTGGGCCCGTGAGCCATGGCCGCTGAGCCTGCGCGTCCGGAGCCTGTGCTCCGCAACGGGAGAGGCCACAGCAGTGAGAGGCCCGCGTACCGCAAAAAAAAAAAAAAGTAAGCTGAAGAAAAATAAAATTTCAAGTATACTCCTCAAATACATTCCATAAAGCCCCATGTAGTTTCTAGGAGTGAGCCAAAAATGTGACTTTTGACAAGTGCAAAGAGGAAATTGATATCAATGCCTCAGTGTTAGATAAGACCAGGAAGTATTCCGAATAATGAAGCCTGAGAAAAATGCCCCTTTCTCTCTTTAAAAGAAGGCATCATGTTTTGTAGTGGAATACAATACAATAAATATAATAATGATGCTCCTAAAGTTATTTCTGACTCATGAACAATCCAGCTAGTGTAATTTTAGGAAGCACCAGAATAGTGATTTCTGCATGTGCAGCTTTTTGAAGATCTGAATGCTTCAGAGATAAAATTTAGACCATTTGGAAGGTGTGCTTCTCAAATTGTGTTAAGAAGACACCTGAAGATGTGGAAGTGTGCAGGGGTATTCAAAAATCACATTTTCCTCAATGTTGAACCATTTTAAACATTAATTTTACATTAAAAGAAACATGGCTATAATGGAGCAGCATAACCTTTCCTCCCCACAAAAAAGGGAAGAAAAATCATTAGACTTTAAATAAATTTCACTCCCTCTTCACAGCTGGTTATTTGGCTTTGCTCTTCATTTTCCTATGAATACCAGTTTCCTCTTGTGCCATTGGTATGACTCTGGTAAAAACATTTGAAATCATGATTCGAAAGCAAGGGTATGAGACTATATGCTTGAGATAATGTTTGTGATGTCTTTCGGGGGGCTACAAACTTCAGCCTGGCCACACCCTCCATTTTCCCTCCAAAGTCCATCATCCCCTGCTAGCAGCAAGATTTCCATTGAAGTTAAAAATGAAGAGACTAAAGATAGATAAGGTCGACATAGAGGAGAAAGTTTTGAAAGACAGTATGTGGATTAGGAACATGGGCTTTGGAGTCAGGAAATCCTTACTTGAAACCTGGTGATGCTACATATTTGTTCAATCAAGTTACTTTACCTCTGTGAGCCTTAGTATTTTCATTTGCAAATAAGGACAACAATAATATCTGCCTCACTGGTTATACTGAGGATTATATGATATGATATTGCACTGTCCCATAGGGCAGCCACTACCCACTTGTGGTTATTGAGAACTTAAAATGTGGCCAGTCCAACTTGAGATGTGCTATAATTGTAAAATACACCTTGGATTTTCAAGATTTAGTTTGAAAAAAGAATACAAAATATTGTGTTAATAATTTTCTATATAGTTTATATATTTTCATGTTGTAATTATATTTTGGATATAATGGTTTAAATAATATTATTAAAATTAATATCACCTATTTCTTTTTACTTTTTAATATTTTTATTTTAATATCCTTTCTAAAAAGTGGCCAGGCTTGCTTCCATTATTCCAATTTACAGGTGAGAAAACTTAAGTTCGGAGAAACTAAGACATTCAAAATTCCACACAAGTAGGGGCAAAACATAGAAACAAGTGCCAGTCTTCTGTGTTTTTTATCACTTAACTGTGCTACCTCTAAAAATCAGCATCACTGCATGATAACAGTAATAATAACAACAACATCATCATCTTCATTTACCAAGTGCTCTTCATGAGCCTGATACTGTTTTAAGTACTTTAAATGGATTAGCTAATCTGATACCCCTACTATTGAAATAGATCCAATTATGATCTCACATTTTACAAATTGGGAAAGCAAGGTGCAACACCTGCCTGTATGTACTGGCTTCCTGTACTCTGATCTCACCCACAGACTTTGACTTAAATTAAGGAGCAAATTAAGGGACCTTGAAATTTGTTTAATCTTCAGTCCTTAAAATCAGAACATCTCTGCACCTCCAAAGCACATGCTGAATTTTACTTTATAATCCTGGACTGTTAACCATTACTCGTGAGCATCTTTTTGCATTTTATCAATGACTTAAACATTAAATCTGTAGTGTGTATATATCATAGTGGTTCAAAGTGCAAGGTCTCAAGCCGGCCTGCTAGGTTCAATTCCTGGATCTAAAGCTTCTAACTGTGAATTTGGACAAGTTACTAATCTCTTCAAGTCATAGGTGTTTTCATCTTTAAAACATAAAATGATAGAAAGTAAAGGAAGGCAGCTAGCTAAACAGTCTCCTATTTCAAAAATTGCCATGTATCGTTTCACCAAAGGTTTATTTTTCAGAGGTGCCAGTGAAAATATAAAAACTAAAGTCCTTCTGAAATACATGATTTTAATGGATTTTTTTAAATCACTGTATATTTTGTATAGTGAACTGAAAATAGGAGTAATGAACAGCATACCACTGTCTAATCAATATCTATTGCTCGAATCATAGATTGATATGGATACGGTGTGTGTGGTTAGTGACTGTTACTGTGTTGTCCTGTTTCTTAAATTTAAATATAATTGAGAAAACCTTTATATAAGTTATAATTTAGGAGATTAAATTATATGTCTATAAAAACTTTGGCATTATACCTTTATTGCATCTTTTTTTTTTTGTATAAGAAACATAATGACACCATTTTTACTGCAAGCATTTTTTTTTTTTCCCAGGAACATAAACTATTTAAGCATGGGAATTGTCCGTATTGATTGAGAGCACTGTGTACCTACTTTGTAATAGCTAAGTCTGGGGCAATAAGCTTGCAATTTCTCTAAGGAAATGATATAAGGTTGTAGAATAAAGGTAGACAGCATTCTCTAAACATATGAAGTTTTAAGCATTATCTTTGGCAGCCATAAAATAAATATCATTCAATTCCAGTTGGGTGGTATCTCCCCCAAACTCTATTTGCAACACTCTCTTAGTACTTTATCCCTCACACTGTTAAAAAAGTAATGAAGATCGTGTATTTTTTAATTAATAAGTAACCCTGAACCTCTTAGTTTCTAAGTTCTATTCACAGAATGAAATAAACACTAACCCTTTCTTTGATTCATTGCTATAAATTTTATCTCTCTGGATTTGGCAATTTAATTCTCTGTGCCCTGGCAGCTACTCAAGCATATAAATTGTATATGTAAAATCCAAATACTCTTCAACCTAAGACTATTAAAATAACAGAGAGGACATATTTCACATTCAAACATGATAACACTTACTTGACCTATTTTTTTCTGATCCTAAAAATGCTAATATCACATTACTGAATAGTTTATATATTTGTTCAATCAGCAGATGTTTTTGAAGTGTTTGTTTACTCTTTTATGAGGTACTATGATAGACTCTGCTGTTAGAAAGATGTCTAAGAAATAGTACCTGCCCTCAACTAACTGGAATATACTTAAATCAATGTCAATATTTTCCATCGAGCATAGAGAAAAATAAGTATGTAAGTGAACCCAGGTGAGGGTGAACGGAGGACAAGGACTAAGAAAAGATTCACCAAGGAGCAATATTTAAACTGCCTCTTCAATGAAAATTGGCCTGATGGACAAGGCAGAATCGGTTTTGAGGCCGGGGGCAGTCAGTCTATGCAGAGAAAATCACTCACAGAGGGAAATGCAAACATATAAAGATAAGAAACAATGATTTGTCTAAGAAACTGTCAATAGTTACATAAACTATGTTCTAGGAACATGTTACAAGGGAAGAGACAGGGTTGGAAAAAAGACGGGGCTCAAGAGAAAATTAGGGGTTTATCCATGAAGCAGAAGTAGTCCTCTCTTCAGTATTTGTGAAGCATGAGGGAAGAATATAAATGAAAATTTACAGGTCATATGTTATAAGCCTACCTAGCTCCTGAAAACAGGTCACCATTGGGCAAGAAATTCTAAAGCGAGATCTGAAAGGTGGGAGACGCAGAAGCAAGGACTACATATCTCCCTGGCTCCAAAGACTGGTGTAGCTAGGGAGGGCCATATGGTACTCTCTAAAGCCCAGTGACATGGGCATGGGTGCCGCTTGCTTGAATCTGAGACTGGCAGCCTTATGAGCTCTGCATAAGAGTTTGGACTATAAAGATGTTTAAACAAACAAACAAAAAAGAGTTTGGACTTTTTCTGCAGCCTAAAGAGAAGCACTGAAGTCCTTTCAGTAGTGAATGTCTTAGATAACAGTTTTATTGTTTGCATATCTACAAATTAGTGAAGGTCACAGATAGGAAAATTTTCTTTTCAGGGTAAAGTAATGCTATATAGGTATTGTGACCTTCTTTGAAAGGACTCATTTATTAAGGCGCTGTACAATAGATATAATTAAAATTGGCAAACTACATAAAGTATACATTGCTATTTATCACGTGTAATGCTTTATTATTTAAAAACCCCTCAGAAACTATGCCACACTGTGGATTTAATCCTGATAATGGTCACTCTGAGCACTGACAGTAATCGACTTCCCACAAAGGAGGTTCGTAAATGTCTAGGCTGAGCCTCATAGACTGCGGAGTAGGTATGGGAGAAAGAGACCCCATTCAAAAGATGCAGACTTGGGAAGTGAATCCGAGTAACCTGGATTTCAAACAGCCCAACCCTATTTTTCTGCATTTATTCTTTAAGTACACAGAGACCGTCCACAAATCCTCTAGTAATTCTTTGCTTTAAAATTGTTCGCCCACACAATGACTCGTGCAATTTATAAATATGAAAATGGTGTTGAAACATAGTAGAGTTTAAATTTCAAAAAAGGAAATGTCACACACTAGAGTGGGTGTTGTGGTGTGCCACCCAGATCCCCAGGTGGCTGGTGGCTGAGTCCCTCTCTGGGAATCACCCTTTTCAGAAGAGAACTGCCTTTGCCAGGGTTTCACCTCCTTCCCAGGGCAGCTCAACATGCTATTAGTCAACGCACATCCCCTTCTAAAGGTCCATCCTCCTTGCCCCAGCGCATGCCCACCACGCAGGGCCTTCTCAGCAACAGAACTGATCATGTCACAGTTCACTCTCTGCCGTTGCTAGGTCTGTTACAGCAGGCAGGTAGCTAGATATGAGCAGAGAAAGGGGGACACACAGCAGGAAACCAGCAGGACACACAGCACGAAACCACATATCTTGGAAATAGCAGGGGTCCTTGAGCAGACAGAGAAAACCAGGAACCTCCAGACTGACAGGAAACCACGCATTTTGGGATGATAAGCGTCCTGGAGGCCGACAAAGAAAGTTGGGAGGGCTTCCCTGGTGGCGCAGTGGTTGAGAATCTGCCTGCCAATGCAGGGGACACGGGTTCGAGCCCTGGTCTGGGAAGATCCCACATGCCGCTGAGCAACTAGGCCCGTGCACCACAACTACTGAGCCTGCACTCTAGAGCCCGTGCTCCACAACAAGAGAGGCAGCGACAATGAGAGGCCCGCGCACCGCGATGAACAGTGCCCCCCGCTCGCCGCAACTAGAGAAAGCCCTCGCACAGAAACGAAGACCCAACACAGCCAAAAATTAATTAATTAATTTAGAAAAAAAAGAAAGTTGGGAAAAGGCAGGAATCTCAGGCATCCAAATGTAACCTTTTGTTCATTAGGCCGTCATTACAATAAAATCAGTCTTGCAGATAAGAAGTTCCCATCCTGCACTGATGCCATGACACTTCAGATCAAGACTAAACAAGGACAAAAATCCCTCCTCCCCTCTGGAAGGTGCAGCTGGGGTGAAATCAGGGACTATGACCCCCTACCTCCTCCCTCCCCAGTGAATATTCTGCCCCTTTATTTGTTACACGCCACATAACCAGCTTGCCAAAGAAACTCAGGGCAGCTACTCACCTAAGACTGCCCTCTCCCCCCTTGAGAGCCAATTATCGCTTATATAAATCCTCGCTTTTCTTTCTTGACTTCCTGTCTAGTCTCTGAATTCTTTCTGTGAGGACACAAGGACCTACCCTCCAGGAAGAAACATCTTTGGCGGAGCCACCAGGAGAAGCCTCTCTCCTCCCTCGTGCTTGAGAGGGGCTGCCTTACTTCCCACCATTTCTCTCCTGCTTTCAAATCATCTGTCCCATTTTTGGACCTATTGCCTCAGAGATGTGACTGCCAGTTAAGCATTTAAAAGCCGCTGGGTGCTTGCCAAGAGAAATCTCCCACGAGAGAGGAGGAGTGGGTCATGGAACAGACTAGAGAGATGATAGGCCTGTCCGCTCACCTCAAGGCAATTTCCACGCAAAGCTTTTAGAAACACACTTAAAAACATGGGTTTCCCTGGCGGCGTAGTGGTTGAGAGTCTGCCTGCCGATGCGGGGGACGCGGGTTCGTGCGGTCCGGGAAGATCCCACATGCCGCGGAGCAGCTGGGCCCGTGGGCCGTGGCTGCTGGGCCTGCGCGTCCGGGGCCTGTGCTCCGCGGCGGGAGAGGCCGCAGCGGTGGGAGGCCCGCGTACCGCATTAAAAAAAAACCACAAACAAAAACATAACACCGCCCCCTCCCCACGGCTACCCTTATAGACTTATTATTGGTCCACCTATTCTGCCAGCATTTTCCAACCTTGCAGCTAGGCCTTCCCCTTTCACTGTTAATATGCGCAGGGCAAGTCAGGTAAGTTTCCCGCTGTTCTCACAAGAAGCTAGCGTCTGGACCTTTGCCCTCTGGGTTTGCCTTATCCACCATTTAATTAACTGTCATCAGGTCCAACTGTGTGAAAATACAAAATGCAACTTTACTTACACAGAGTTCCAGCCATGGTTGCTGCTGCAGTCCCTTTAGGAGCTCCCTCCGGCCTTGGATGGTCTGTGCCCCGTAACGCCGAGCGTTGGGAAAGGGGACGGTCCTGCCCCAAGCAGTTGAGACCCATGGTGGTGGGACTGTGTCCGGGCTGCCATCCTTCGCCGCCCGCCTCCGCTTGCCCTTGGCCCTCGGCCGCCCCCGTCCAGGATCCGCCACAGGTCTGGGGTCTATCGGCAGCACCGCCCTCTGACCTCACGCCGTGCGTCAGGGCACATATGGCCACGCCCCCTGGATAGATGGAGGGGGCGGGGAGTGACCCGCGTTTGTTGTACTTGCCTACCCGGGTCTACGGATTGGGAGCGTCTCTGCGGGGCCGACGGGCCCTCCGTCACAGTGCCTCCGCCTTGGGCTGCCATATCCCCCCTGCGCCTGGCCCACCACCAGCTGGACGGAGCTTCTGTAGGAAGGCGTTGGGGCAGGGCAGCACCAAGGCCTGAGGTGCACCCACCACAAAAGGGAAGGGAAAAGAGAGACTTTTTCACAGACCACCTCCTTTTATGGCTAGTGCCTGTTTTCAGAAACTTACCACCTTGTTAGAAAAAAATAAAAGCTGGGGCCTTCGGCTCCATGCCAATCTCCCTGCAGTACTCCAATCCTACCTGTCCTCCAACCAAATGGGGAACATAGAATGGTCCAAGATCTCCGAATCATAAATGAAGCTGTAATTCCTCTTCACCCAATTGTTCCCAACCCATACACAATCCTTACTCAGATCCCGAGGACACAGCCTGGTTTAAACACAGTCCTCGATCTTAAAGATGCCTTCTTCTGTGTACCTGTTCACCCTGATTCCCAATACCTTTTTGCTGTTGAATGGACTGGCCCAGACACTAATGAAAACCAACAATATATTGGGACTGTCCTTCCTCAGGGATTCCAGGACAGCTCACACCTGTTTGGCAATGCCCTAGCTAAGGAATTAAGGAAACTAAAATTAGAGACAGGGGCATTATTACAATATATAGATGACTTCCTTATCTGCAGCTCAAAGGAAGCTTCAGACTAAAGTACTGTGCAGGTCCTCAATTTCCTGGGCTCCAGGGGGTATAAAGTATCCCCACAGAAAGCCCAAATTGCCTTCCAGTGAGTCACCTAACTGGAACATGTTCTAAGCCCAGGGAAGAGCTCCCTTACAACCCAGCATAAGGAAGCAATCCTCCATTAACAACCACCACATACAAAGAAAATTGCTCTGAACCTTCTTAGGAATGGCTGGGTTTTATAGGATTTGGATCCCCAGGTTTGGTGTCATGGCAAAACCATTGTATGAGGCCTTGAAGGGACTGGACATGGAACCGATAGATTGGACAGGGAATTTACAAAGAGCATTTGACCAGATTAAGACCGTCCTGACTAGTGCCCCAGCCCTAGGGATTCCAGATCTTAACAAGTTCTTTACTGTATTTACCTCAGAAAAATAGGGAATAGCCCTGGGAGCTCTCACCCAAAAAGTAGGGCCAATTCCATGACCAGTGACATATCTCTCAAAGCAATTGGACTCAGTGGCCTCAGGATGGCCAGGCTGTCTGAGAGCTGTAGCAGCCACAGCCCTGCTAGTTGAAGAGGCCACAAAAACTCACCATGGGTCAACCCCTGGAAGTATTAACCCTACACCAGATACAGGGAGTATTAGAAATTAAAGTGTATCAATGGCTGACTGGAGGCTGCCTTACAAAATATTAGGCCCTCCTTCTTGACTCTCCTGAATTAACCCTTAAAGTATGTCAGACCTTAAATCCAGCCACCCTTATGCCAGTAGAAAGCCCAGAGGAATTGTCTCATTCTTGTACCGAGACCATCGAACAGGTATATTCTAGCAGATCTGACCTTAGGGACTAGTCCCTTGATGCTGGTTTACTGATGGAAGTAACTACATACATGACGGTGTCCGGAAAGCAAGGTATGCCATAGTAGATTTACATAAGGTCATAGAGGCTGATGCCCTGCCCCCTCAGACGTCAGCACAAAAAGCCAAGATTATAGCCCTAGCTCGAGCTCTAAAGCTAGGAAAAGACAAGAGGATCAATCTGTACAGATTCTAAGTATGCATTTTTGGTGTTACTTGCACATGCAGCCATTTGGAAACATAGGAGACTCCTGACTGTACAGGCTTTTTTTTGTCTGCCTCCAGGACACTTTTCATCCCAAAATGTGTGGTTTCCTGTCATTCTGGAGGTTCCTGCTTTTCTTTGTCTGCACAAAGACCCCCACTATCTCCAAGATGTGTGGTTTCCTGCCATCTGGCCTATGGCCCCCTTTCTCTGCTATAATCTAGCTACCTGCCTGCTTTAACAAATCCTGTGACCATCACTCTTCCACAGTGTTGATCCTAATAATTCCCCATTACACACCCTGAGCATGAATTTCCATCTCAGAGTCTGCTTTCTGGAGAGCAGGACCAGAAACACATATTAAGTTTGTTTGCCCCTAAAACTGTTATCTCAGTGGATGGGGTAGATGGGGGGAAATTCCATTCTAAAGATCATATGTGAAGCCAATGCCTCATCTTTTTCTTAACATTGTAATTCTAGAAAGGAGCTATTTTACCCTTGGAAGGGTAATTTTTTTATTCAATTTCCCTGATTTCAAAAGTCAAAAACTTTCCTCCACCCGCATTTCCTTGAGAAACCTCTTATTCATAAATCCTTTCTCTGTCACTTTGATATGTATGTAAATCTTTATAAAGGGTAAATAAGGTAGGAAAAACCAGGAAAATTTTTCTTAAAGGCCTGGGAGCCATGTCTTTGAAATGTAAATATCAAAGAGAATCCATCTGTCTAGACTCCAGGGAGTCCCTATCTCCTTGTCATCAGAATTGTAGCCCAGAGGCCTTGTTCCAAGCTGTAACCACTGGCTTATCACAGAGATACAGAAGTTTTATTATTGCTTGAGATAAAAGCAATTAGCTAGCCCAGCTGGCTACCCCAATTACCAGGTGAATTTGAAGTAAACCATGAAAGAATACATAGCAAACAGTTCTGCCCAAGTCTTCTTCCAAACAAATTATCATTAATCTTGAGAACATGTATGTAATAGATTATATCTGCTTGTTGGTATTCAAAGGATGGAATTTCTTTGTGTCTTTCTAATATCATTAGAAGATTACCTGTGATGAACAGCCCTGTTTGATTTAATGTTTATTCAATAATAAAACTCTTTTTCTTCTCTATATTTGAGGAAAGGATTTTCTAGGTTGACAGGAATTTTATTTTCATTTTTCCTCAACACATGGAACAAGTTTCTGTCACAATAAAAATGTAAAATAAAACAATGGCCTCATCAGTGCTAACTGTGCTGAGGCTGGTGGATTTGCGTCACTTGATCAAATCCGGGGAAGTAGTTGTACAGCTAGACGGATCTTCACAGTGGAAAGAATTAGAGAGATGGAATCTCTGGTATCTTCATTTGTTCAAAAGGGATCTGGGCAAAACTCACACTTTACAACACCATTGAAATTGAAACTCCCATCCCCATGTGGACCCTGGGTATTAATGACCTGGCTTGCATAAAAAGGAACAAAATTGGGTCTTTGGAGAGACATGGATGGATCTAGAGACTGTCATACAGACTGAAGTAAGTCAGAAAGAGAAAAACATATGGTATATTAACGCATATGTGTGGAACCTAGAAAAATGGTACAGATGAACTGGTTTGCAGGGCAGAAATAGAGACACGGATGTAGAGAACAAACGTATGGACACCAAGGGGGGAAAGCGGGTGGTGGTGGTGGTGGGATGAACTGGGAGATTGGGATTGACATGTATATACTAATATGTATAAAATAGATAACTAATAAGAACCTGCTGTATTAAAAAAAAAAAAATGAGCTGGCTTGGAGCATATGTGTTGAGAGGACTTTCCTCACTTAGAACAAAGTGACCAGGTCCAAAACCAGTCTTCTTTAGCCCATTATCCCCAGGACAGTGGTTATTAATATTTTGGAGAATGTCATTAATTCTTGGGAACTCTGATGACAGCTTTGAACATCCTACTCAGAAAAATACACATATCTACCTGAAGTCAAATTTTTGTATGCAAATCTAGGAGAGTTCTGAAATTTCTGAGCCAGCCTCTTTTGGTCAGTAATCATGAGATTTAAATAATCTCTAAGACTGTACAATTTTCATCTCGTAGATATTCAGTAAATATTGGTTAGCTAAATCCTAGTTTTCCCAAAAGTAATAAATGATGCCCATGAGTGAAATGACAAACTATTTTTTTCTCGTTGTCCTATGGAAAACTGAGTCTCCAAAAGAAAAGTGTTCTTAGCTATCCTTGAATTTCAATTTAACTTCACAATGCTTCTAGCAAGAATCCTCTCTGTATGTATCACTATGCTATATGTGTGGAGATAATGTAGTAATTAAGAACATAGACTCTGGAGTCAGATTGCCTGGGTTTCAAATAATAAACCACTGTCCTCAGTTTCTCATAAAAAAGAAGATAATAACAATATCTAGTCCATTTGTTTTCTGTGAGAATTAAAGCAATTCACATAATACATTTAGTCAATATGTGACATAGTAAATACCCAATAAATGTTAGCTATAATGATTATAAAAAGAAAATGTATATTAAAGAGATGCTATTTAAGGATTCATCTGGCAGAAAGCAACTGTTGGAGAAGTTAAGAAGTACTTCTATTTATATTAATACTTGAAAAGTAAAAATTTTAATAAAGTGTATTAGAAACATGTACAAACCTCTTTTCTCTGAGCCTAGACAATTAGAATGAATGTAGGAGTAGAGGAGAAGAGAAAAAACAGTAATAATAGCCTGATTCACATAGATGGGTGAAATCAAATATGGGCTGAGGAACAATTCCATATTTAAAGTTTTAACAGTTGGAGAGAAGTCTGAAGAGTTTTAATAGGACACACATAAGGTTCTTTCCCTTTGAGGTAGATCACTTTTTCTACTTAAGATAGATCTATGACACTTTCAGATAGATCACATTTTCTACATAGACAAATTTGATGAATGGGGAAATAAAAATGAATCTTCAGGTTGCAGTTCTAAATGATTTGATAGAATTTGAATAATATAATTTGGGAGTGATGGGAAAACAAAGCTCATATTGACACTTTGCTCTTTTTCCCTCTCCCCCCACCAAAATTATTTAGATTTTTGGCTTTCTGGTGGAAAATTATGCTGTGAGAGAATATAATCCCTATAAATTTGAATAGGTATTATTCTTCTTTTAAACCAACTGTACTGAATGTGAAGATACATATCATTCAGTGGCTCTGCGTGAACTGCTTGAAAATGCACATAATGAGTTAATAAGGTTCCAGGTTTTTATTTTGCAAGTTAATTTCGCTAGGTAGCCAGAGAGCAAAAAACTTGTTTTTTCTACTTCATTTCCATTGCAGGCCCCAAAAGAGATATGCCAAATTGCCTTTCTTTTGCAGAATGTCCTAGGGGAACAAATTTATAAATCCTACCCACAAAAAATAGTGATAACTTTTCACACCCAAGATAGTCAAGGTGGATTTAGTACAGGGAAGTCCAATTTTGTACTTCTTTCTTCTCCTTCCATAAACTCAGTCGTTTGGATTGACTATCCAGAAAACGGAATCATTCTCTTTGTGTTTTGACGCGACCTGAAGATGACAGTTTAATGACCTCTATTTCACATATGACTGTGGGATAGCGGACTACTTCCTAATAAATATTGGCAACATCCACACAGCACTATTTTGTGTTGTTGCTTTTATGACCTCCAGAAATTATGTGTACTTACTTCAAATTAACTGTATCACCCTGATTCTTACGTTCCCTTCCTTGCTCACATTGTTTCCCATACTTGGAATTATTTTTCCCTACATAAATGTATACAAATTCTATTTGTGGATCTAGATTTTATTAAAGTTCTACCCTCTTCACAAAGCCTTCTGGGTTCACCTAAATTTGAAATAATCTCTCGGTCCTCTCTACAGCATAGATTGTGATATTTATCTAATGTTTATGACTCGCTGCCTGGGCAAAATCACAGCTGGCTATTTTATATGCAAGGGGACATGTTAAACTCTCAGGATGAGTTGTCAGCTCCTCCAAGACAGAATCATGAGTGTATGATTACACTTTGAGTGTATGTCACAGGACACTGACACTTTATTTCTCCATGCTCTAGAACCCAAAGATGCGTTCATGGTGTAGCTGAATATCCTTAAACTGCAGATTTGCTCACTGACAAAGGGCCCCTTCTAAAGCTCTGAGTGTTCCCCACTTGGGACAAAAGGGAAAAATAGAAGCCTGAGTCATGGGTTTGAGACTGAGAGAGCTGCTGCAGCCTGAGATCACTCTCTGTTTTGTGGTGACCCTGGGGCTGTGGATGATTATAAGAGTTGGCAGGGCAACTTGCCCTGGTGGCCTCCTTGTGCATCTGGACCCCATTTTGTCCCTAAGAAGAACTGAATGAATTACTTCTCCACTTCCAACTTAGGTAGCTCTAGAACCCAGGTTTCATGAACACTTTACTCTTCACAGAGAATGTGTTTTGGCTGGCATGGGGGGCTGGGGACATGAGTGACATGGGAGAAGGTTGAAGAAGAGACTGAGCAGAATGGGGTCCATGTCAAAGCTGATGTTCCATAAGCAAGAAGCTCTGCTTGTATAAACAACTACAGAGGAAGTTCTAGATATGACATGACCAATAAGGATGTAAATATGTTAGTCTAAATTATGGTAATAAAAGGACACGGCTCTGCCAGAGGAAAGATGGATTTATGTTTCTATTTCTCTGTATGAAATGTTATTACAAAATGTTGATCATATGAAGTGATAGTCAAGAAATATGAATTAAAAAGTCTAAGAACAAAAATATTACAGAAGTATCTCTGACAGTTAAGTAAAACTACTAAAAATGATAATATTTTTGCTGAAAGGACCTGTGATGTTCTGGTGCTTGTAAACCTTTTAAAATTTGTATTTCATGGTAATTTCATTTTTATAAGAATAAGGAAATAAGCATTTATTTTTGTTGCTAATTTTGTATTCTTTTTCTTAATGAAGATGCCCAGTTATTTAAGATGTGAGTCCTAATGTGCATACGCCTTGCCGGCCCCTCATGCTCTCTTGAACCTTTCATCTTGATGTGCCACGTGTACTTCACACTCAATATGAACTCATCAGCTTCCCCAGCCACAAACCTCTTCCTCATTCTCTGTTTGTTATTTGATTGAATGGCTCCACCATCACCATCTTGACCCCCAGGACCCAGCTCAAAAGAAAACCCCTCCAAGAGAAATTCTTAAGCTACCCCAATCCCAATTCATCTGATGAAGTAGCCCCTGGTGTCTTCCTCTAAAAGAGCAGTCATACCCTGAGCCCTAAATCCAATACTTTAGCCTCTCTTTATTTATCCATCATCTCTCTAAATTGTTCTCTTTATTTGAGGATAGAGTCTACTAAGTCTTACCTGTTTAGCTTCTCATTATTTAACATATGGCCTGACAATAATTGGTAGTAACAGAATAATTATTAAATCATTGAATAATCGTTCCTGAACTTCCTGCAAAGGTTTATTCCTAATTTCATCCACCCATTGGTACACTTACTCAGTAAACAAATTTTGGTCATCTACAAGGCACCAGGAACTATGCTAGTTACTATGTACACACTGTTGAATAAGAATCAGAGTTTGCTTCTAAGGTACTTTCAACTTTCAGAGAAAGAAACATAAATTAGACAATTATAAAGAAGTTTGATATTGCCTGGGTAGAGGAAAGCACAAAAGATGCTGGAAACGCATCAGAGGAGCAGCTAAAGCAATCTGGGATTATCAAAGAATGCTCCCCTAAGAAATGAGACCAAAACCAATTCTTGATGAATGAACAGGGGTTAAATCAGGTTAAGAAAGTAAGAAACAAGAGAGATTTTCCAACAAGAAGCAGCATGTGCAAAGGCACTGAGGAGTGAAAGCATTCCTCATTAATGCTACTGCAATTCTTGTATATGAGGGGTATGCAGGGAGCACGGACCAGTGAAAAAGACTTGGTTACAGAGGTGGGTGGGCCCAGAGCTGATACATTTATCCTTTTACCATCACTCTGTCTATGGCATACATTTTTTTAAGTATCATTTTAACTTTATTTATTTATTTACTTATTTATTTTATTTATTTTTGGCTGTCTTGGGTCTTCGTTGCTGTGCATGGGCTTTCTCTAGTTGTGGCGAGCAGGGGCTACTCTTCGTTGCGGTGTGTGGGCTTCTCATTGCAGTGGCTTCTCTTGTTGCAGAGCATGGGCTCTAGGTGCTCAGTCTTCAGTAGTTGTGGCACGCAGGCTCAGTAGTTGTGGCTCGCGGGCTCTAGAGCGCAGCCTCAGTAGTTGTGGTGCACAAGCTTAGTTGCTGTGTGGCATGTGGGATCTTCCTGGACCAGGGCTTGAACCCACTATCCATGTGATATTATCCCATTATCCATGTGATAATACACATGGATCATTTTGGCAACCCAGGGAAGCACATCTGAGCATCTGTGTCCAGAGTTTTTATTAGGGCTTCATTGCGTAAGCATCATTGATTAACTGAGCTCCCCAGAACTTTATCTCAGCCTCCAGGCCCAAGAACTGAGTGCCCAAGAACTTTATCTCAGCCTCCAGGTCAACTGATACTGCATGACCCAAAACTCCCACCCTAAATCACATGGTTGGTGTTTCTCAAATGGCCAGTATCCACCCTATGATGATGGGATATGGCTAGTTCCACTCTAAGATCCAGTGTGATCAGCTTCCACACTAAACAAAGACACTCCTATCAGGTATGACATAGATTATCTACCAGAAGCTGAAGGCAAAGGCAAGAGTAACCTCTCTTTGCTAAGGACAAATCTTTACTACACAATGACAAATTAGGTGAGTAGGTAGGGAAAAGTAAAATATGAAATGATTCTAAAGTATTTGAGAAGGTATAGAAAAAAAGGAAAAAAATTGTAATGGGTTTGAGAACTTCTTTTTCTTTCATCATAATTTTAATTTGTACTTTTGCTATGTTGCTCTTACAGTAAATACTTTAATTGCTTTGAATGTTTAAAAATAAAAATAAATGAATACCATAAAATAATAAAAGTCTTTTGTATAAAGTGTTTACCTTTACTATTACTAGTTTAAATAACAGTTTTCACTGCTCCACTGTGAGCTTCCTTGAGAGCAGGGATGATGTCTAATTCATCTCAGTATCCCTATTACCTAATGTGCCCCCCAAACAAAAGTTGCTTACCACCAATTTTGTTAGATAATAAAGTGGTTAAGAGGATGAACTCTGGGTTCAGACCAGCTGAATTTGATTTAGCTTTTCCAGTTACAAACTACACAACATTGGGCAAGTTTCTTAATCTCTCTGCACTTTAAGTTTCTCATATGTGAAATGGGTATAATAAAGCCTACATTACAGGGTTGCTGTAAAGGTGAAATATGTGGTACATGTGAAGTACATAGATAGAACAGTGCTGGAATATAGTGTCCAATATACGTCAGCTACAAGTAGTGAACAAATGAAAGTTCTTAATCCCTATAAAAATCTCCTTCATATAGATACTCTGTTCGCCCCTCCAGATTTCTTGAATTTTCCTTACTATGCTTTCATGGTAATACAATACTTAAGTAGAATGATCCTCAACACTTTGTGCTCCCAAGTCTTGGGGGAATGTTATATCTCATGAAAAATTTTTAATGGCTGGACTTCCCTGGTGGTCTAGTGGTTAAAACTCCATGCTTCCACTGCAGGTGGCACGAGTTCCATACCTGGTCACGGAACTAAGATCCCACATGCCAAAAAAAAAACTTAATGGCAGGAAAGGAGGTGCAAATTTTCAACTGGGAGCCTTTAACTGAAGCATGACAGGGAAGGGGTTGAGTTCCAAAGGGCACTGGCAAAAATGTTACAGAGAGAATCCACCAAAAGGATTTGGGACTTAGCAACAAAAAGAAGGGAATCAAAATCAAAGTGGCCTGTTTCACAAAATTGCCTGGAATCAGCCCCTGGAATTAATTTTCAAATGAAAAAAATATTGGTGGTGCCTTAATTCTTATGTGGTCTGTAACAAGCTGGGTCTAACAGCTTAATTTTAGATTTGCCACAAAAATTGATATTGATTATTCCTCTCATGTGCCTTGAAATATTGGAATTGTTGACATAAAGACCCCTAACACATGAGAATCCAAAGTAATCTGATGTGCAGTTTAATTCAACTAAATGAACATTTGTTGAGACCTCCTGTTGACAAAGCAGTGAGCTGTTTTCTGGGAGATGTACAGGTGAATAAGTTATGGTCTCTGCCCTCACTATTACTTTAAATGTACTGCTGTGGTTTATTCAAAGCCATAGAATTTTAGATCGATAAATGTCAGTTGCCACACTGAAAACTTTAGCAATCCTTTGGTTTTCTTCATAGGACAGTAGGTTGATAGTTGGGGTGTGACAGAAGACATTCTTGAAGCTGAGGTGTGGAATATAAAACACAAAGAGTTAGCAGGAGAAAGTATCCAAATAAATATCCTCTTAGTCTGTCCCAAGCATAGAATATTATCTTCATTTTCTAATTCTTTATTAATTTTTCATAGTAATATGTTGCATATAAAGGTAGAAATATGTATAACGCATGCTTTAAAGGCACAAATAATATCCCTATAACAAAGAAACAATTATTCTGAGTCATATGCACTGATGTAGTTTCCCTTACACCTGTTGACTTTATTGGTTCATCATTTTGTATTAAATTAGAGTTTTTGATTCAAATACTGACCTTAAACAAATGCTAAGTCAATTCCATGCATGTATAATGAAGTGTTTTTAAGCGTTTAATGTGCACAAAACAATTTATTAGATCTTTATTGAATACAGCCCATAAACTGTGCTAGGAGCTACAAATAGAGAGGTGATTAAGATATAGTCATGACTTCAAGGCCCAAATAGATTAGTAATGGAACTGACCATGTGACAAATATTGTTTGATAACAAAAGTATGGGACTTCCCTGGTGGCACAGTGGTTAAGAATCCGCCTGCCAATGCAGATTGGCAGGGAAGCAATAATGTGATAATGGGTTCCCGGACCAGGGCTTGAACCAGGGCTTGAAGCTCAGATGTGCTTCCCTGGGTGGCAATAATGATCCATGTGTATTATCACAGATCAATGCCAGGAGGTTCAACGCATCCTAAAGACAACAAAAGCTCCATGTTTTTAACCTTCACAGACCCTTCTCTAAGCATCTCTTCCTTTGGCTGATTTTACCTAATCCTTCCCTTGTAGTAAACTGTAACTATGAGTATAACAGCTTTCAGTAAGTTCTGTATGTCTAGTGAATTATTGAACCCAAGGGTAGTTTGGGGAACCCCTGGAATTTACAGTTAGCATCAGACACGGGGATAGTCTTGGGGATTAACTCTGGGTAGTCACTCAGTGTACATTACAATATCATCTTTAATCTGTCAGTTTTAGACATTTAGGTTATTCCTAATTATCTGCTGTTAGGAGTAATCCTGAAATAAATATTTCAATGCAAATAATTTGTCTCTTCTTGGCTATAAATATGTACTTCTTTTACTTCCCATGAAACTAATTCACACATGAAAATTTCTCCTTGTAACACAGAGTTTTCTCACAAACTGAATGTTGGGGGTTTTTAGGGCTTTAGTTGTCCTATTTCTTTTATATAATTTTTTTGGTCTGTATCAGTTCTGTTTGTTTTTTTAATAGTTTTATTGATATATGTTATATACCACAAAGTTTATGCATTGGAAATCATATTTCAATGGCTTTTAGTATATTTACAGTTATGCTTTTATATTAAAAAGAGCTTCTAGTAATGCAAACTAGGGACAAAATTTCATTATTTAATTTTAGTGATCCTGGGATGCCAAAAATGGTAAATTGTAGCATTCACTCAACTCTGGTATGCAACATTACAAAAAGTATTTCTTCTGTTCTTTTCAAAGGTGCTTTGATTATACTAATGATTATAACTCTTCCTGGAATTTTAAGTCCTTTTTTATCATTACAGTAGTCAGATTAAATCATCTCATTCTTAGCTTTTTGTCTCTCATTCTTATTAAGATGATCTACAGCCTAGCGATGAGCACTCTTCCTTTTAAAAAGTGCTTGAGGGCTTCCCTGGTGGCGCAGTGGTTGAGAGTCCGCCTGCCGATGCAGGGGACACAGGTTCGTGTCCCGGTCTGGGAAGATCCCATATGCCGCGGAGCGGCTAGGCCTGTGAGCCATGGCCGCTGAGCCTGCGCGTCCGAAGCCTGTGCTCCGCAACGGGAGAGGCCACGGCAGTGAGAGGCCGGCGTACCTCCAAATAAAAAAAAAAGTGTTTGAACTCAAGGGAAGATGACTGGCTTAAAAACATCTCTTAAGAAGTGTGGAACAATGAATCAGATCAGGTTTTATGAATCTTTTATTTGTCATGTTTTTTAAACCTTACAAAAACTGCCTCCCAGCTTTGCCTACTCAGTAGTTCTTCATGGATACCTACAGAGCATCTTGTCAAGGAGCCATTCCTTTCAATTTTTTGACTTGCATTTCCTTAGAGTTTGCTGTGGGGCTTGTTGTCAGCTGATGAAATTGGAAACGCCAAATCTTTAAGTTCTTTTGCCTACGGTTACTTTGATGAATTACTCCAGGATGTAGAAGAAGAACTACAGCGCTGTCAGAAACTAGCCTGGCTTTGCAGCACATTTCCTAAACTAGAAGAAAAGCACCATGAATTTTTTGGAATACCCTCAAGGTTGCATGTGACCTGTTTTCCAGAAGGTGATTCTTTTCTTTAAAAAATATTTTTTTCTTTGCAGTGGAAAAAGAACTACTGGTTTCTCATAAACAGTACCATAAACTGCATTGTAATTTATGGCAAAAGTTATTCATTCTTTTAATTTCCACTTGCTCTATTCTAACCAGGACACTATTTATAATCTCCTTGGTCATTGAATTAGTCTTGTGGCTCCCTGAATTTAGTATCTCTTCAAAATAATGCACTCTATTGCCATATTAAATTTTCTAAAATACAGCTGTTATCATGTTTTTTTCTGGCTCAAAAATCTTTAACTGGTCACCCATTTCCTCAAGATAAAAGTAAAATATCTTAGGCAATACTTAATGGGAAAGTAATTCGTAGAGACATGAGTTTGTATCCCTAGTCTATTACTTTGCTTTTTTTTTTTTTTAATTTGAAGGCTATTGTGAGTCCATTAGTTTCTTTTTTGATAAAATTGACTCATTTCAAAGGTATTGAGAAAGTTTAAGTTAATGCGTGTCTAGTTCCTGGGAAACACTAGGTGCAAAATAAGTGTTTCCTACATTTCCTTAGCCTCATTTTCAAACCTTACTTCTATCTTGCCTCAATTAAAAAAAAAAAATTTCTTGAACACCTACTGTGCACTATGTATAGCAAAAACTTTGTAAGGGATGTACAAAAAAGACCATGTTGCTCTCCTCAAAAATGTGCATTGTAAAGAACATAAGGATAGGGCAATGGAAGAAATGTGGATGGATTTATGAAATTTATAAGTGGGAGAGTTGACAAGACTTGGCGATTGAATGAATGGAGATGTAATAGATAAAGGAGAGGACAGTGTAAATAAAGACCCCAAGGTTTATAGATCAAGCCAGTTGTTGGATGGCAACTCTCTTTAATTATTTTTCTTATTATCTCCCTTTTTCTATTGGATGCCCTATTCTCTCAAATGGATTGGAAGTTACTTAAACTCACAGACAATCGTGTAGAATTATTTAAATCCAACAAAATGCTCTGTATGTAAAACAGGCACTCCATAAATGCTTAATGAAGGAGTAAATGCTTGTAGAGAAAAATACAGTTGAGGTGAATGAGGTCTGCCAGGGATCAGTAGCGTCTTTTGCTATTAGCTAATCAGTTCAATCCCATTAAATAATACCAAGACTCACTCTCACAGTGAATAGAGTTATTTTAACAAGCTTTCAAAGACTCTCACATCTTTATTTTAGTCATTTTATTTCCATCTCATAGAGTTGTTTAAAAAGCCAAAATGACTGACTTAGTTTTTGTTTTTTTCTTAATAGTGGCAAACTGAAAAAAAATCAAAATGTATGCGGGTATTAGGAGGAGAAAAATTCAAGAAACAGTTTATATAAAGGAAAATTATATTCTAAATTTACTAACATCTTATGATAAACACACTGTAAATAAATGGGTGTTTACTAAGGTACTCTAATCATATATATAAATGTATGCATATACACATAGAATATATAAATACATGTATTTTATTTAAACTATGAATTAGTTTTTATTTGTTTATTAATATTGTGTAGTATTTGAACTACTATTAAGTTACGAAGTTATGTAATCCATTTGAGGCTTGCAGGAGGATTTTAAAAATCAAGCAATAGAGTTATTTTCTTATTTTCTATAATGTGTTACTCTAAGAGAAGCTGAAAGACTGGAAATATAGGTACATTAGTTCTTGGTAAGAATTTGTAATAAGTCTTTTAGAAAAATATGAACTTGATGAAGGAATTAAAATAGCCTTTAGTTTCCATTCAGAGGCAGAATATTGGATGGAGTTGAACATGGTGATGACTAGGTGTGGTATTCCAATTATTACAGTAGACATTACTTTCTGAATGAACAGAAATATACTCTAATTACCACTTATAGTTCTTGCCACTCTGTGATGCTGCCCATTAGGTAGTAAAGAATAGTCGTTCATGTATAAACTAACTACTGGAAGCCAGGCATTGTGTTTGTAAATGATGATACTGTAATAAATAAAGTATTATTTCTGTGTTACAGAAGCTTATACTTGTGGGGTGATAGACATGTTAACAGATAGTTATAAGAAGATGCGATCAGGCTGAACCCAGGCCCACAGGAGTCATCAATCTTGCATGAAGCTCTTTTCTGCTGAGTCATGACTTGGTCTCACACTCTTTCTTAACACTGTGGTCCAGGCTGCATCATTTGGAGTTGGCATGTGAACTGAGGCTGTATGCAATTAACAAGAGCTTCTTATTACATGGATGGAGACAGTTGGGAAAGCATAGACTCCCTATCTGATCCTCTCTCAACCTATTTCAGACCAAGTGATTTTGACCATGCTACCTGAATGAATAACAACTAGAACCCTGAGACAAATATGACACCATAAATGCAAGCACCCTGAGACCAGTCCTTAGTAAATGAATGAAATCATTTTGTAAATGCTAGTTTCCTACAAAGCAAGTTGGAGCACAGATGGCTAAATAAGAAGTTGCTTACTATATTTTCAGTGAGATATCTGTTAAATTTTACATTACCCACATCTTCACTTTCTCTCTCTCTCTCTCTCTCTCTCTCTCTCTCTCTTTAAAAAGCTGTACCAGCCACTGGCAATTCTTTCCAATCCATTTAGTATCTCTGTGTGTTTGGCACACAGATCCTGAATTTCCCTCACAGATATCCTTAAACAGTGAAGTATTCGGAAATCATTTTCGCAGATATAGAAAAATAGATGCTATACAAAATCAGGCCTGAGAGCGCCTTCTGTATCCATTTCCTGCCTGCTGTGCTGTGACACAGGTAAAGGCTCAGGCCACATGTCAAACTCAGGGATATCCCCAGAGAGGCAGAGTTCTTACTCCTGTATAGGTTGTTCTCCTCACCTGTATTTTTTATTGTTATAAAAAAAGGGAGCTTTTGAATCATAAGAGTTTTGGAAATAGTCTACTCTTCCCTAGGCTGAGTGCCAGGGAATAGGAAGAGTTTAGGAGATTCTAAAAGTAAGAGGCAGAATTTATAGAGCATTAACTCTAGAGTGGGAGTCCCTGGCTCCCACTAAGTTGTCCATAATTTTTAGTGTATGTGTGGATAAAAACATAGTCGCCACCTGAACTCAAATTGAAAGTTGTCTGTCTGACAGCTGGAATCTAAATTGCCTCTCCAGTCCAGAAGATGTAAGATTGGAATGGAGAAACTACATTTTGATGTTAATCTTAATAATACAAATTTCTCTAATTAAAAGATATTACTGAAATTTGCCTAGTTTTCTAGATTTTTTAACAGAGTAATATGAAGAGGGTTTTTTTGTGTTTCTAATCTTAAAAAATGGAAAAATCATCTAATTTAGGTGTCTGTCACTGTTGTGTATAAACCAGTCTCACTGGAAGCACCTGGAGTGATTTTTAATGATCCTAATCTTGGATCCCACCCCCTATGTATTCAGATTCATTAGATTATAATTGGGGCCAAGTAATCTGTAGTCTTTAAATGCTCACTGAGAAATTCTGATGTGCCTCTTTTAGCTCAACCTCCCCTCCTATTCATCAGTGTCTTGGAGAGGTCATTTGCCATCATTTGCTTGATTTCTATGACAGGAGACTCACTACTCTTGAAAATCATGTACTTTTAAATTAAAATGATTATTTTACTAGTTCTGGACAGTATGCATGCTGACAAAAAGCAAGGATATCTGTGCGCTAAATTATTCCAAACACAATATAAAATGTTAGACATGTTTGAAACATCACCTTCAGCAGAATTAAGGAGAATATAGACCCAACCATGCAACAGGAGTTTCTGTCCATTTTTTGAGCACTTGTACCTAACACGGGACTGGGATCTTTACATGCATTCTCTCATTGAATTTTGCAGAACTAAATGAAGACTACCCAAATGAGAACAAACAGAGATTTATGCAGAGTTTGTTATTTACCAAGCCACTTCCACTTGCCTTTGGCAGAGACCCAAAGGTAGGCAGGGAAATGGGAAACTATAGTGAAGAAAAATAATAAAATGGAAGGTTTCTGGTTTCTATTGTCCTCTGATTGGAGGGAAGTCATTGGGCAGAGGGGGGCAGGGAGGTGGGCAACTAGGGGAGGAATAACTAGAAGCAATGATTAGTTTGGGGAGCATATTCAGCTTTGTATGATTGATCTTGCATTGGGAATAGGGGCAAAAAAAATAGGGAAGCTGTCAATTATGGACAAAGTCCTGATCATCCTGAGCTGATTGCTACAGAGGTTGTTGATCTAAGTCCTATCATCATATACGGTCTGGCCAGTGTCTATTTGTACATATAGCCTCTCAATCTTTACAAATACCTGTCAGGTAGGTTTTATTATCTCCATTTTAAATTGTAAAGAAACAGAGGCATAGATAAGTTAAATAACTTTCCCCAGATCTTAAGCTTAGGTAAATGGAGAAGCTGAGATTTGAAATAAGATTCATCTGACTGAAAATACTTGCTCTTAACCACTACTTAGCTTGTTTTACAATAAGAAATGATAATATTTTAAAATAATAATAATACATTATATCTATATGTCTTCAAGATTTTCCCTTTTGTTTTTATCTTTCAGAGGTCTGCATTTATTCCAACGTGCATTAAGGCTCATGTAAGATCAAAAGTTCTCAAGTACAAAAAATAATTCAAGACATGGAAAATTATAAATATCTTTAAAAGTCTATGAGTTCAGAAAGGAAGAATTTTTTTAGATTTTTTAGAAGTTAGTATTTTTCAAAATTAAAGGTTTATTTTTAAGTTTCTTAATTAACTGGTATTTTTGTGTGGGATTCAGTATGTCTAACTACAGAAAAGCCTGTTACATTTTGTATAAGGAGGCAGTTTTCTCTTTGGAAGATTATCAAGAACTAGAGAAGAGTAGTCTATTGTGAGAATTCTAAAGAGTAAGAAAAAGACACCTCTATACTGCTACATATTTTCATCATGGCCATCTCTTCATTTTTCCTTCTTTATAAACAAAATAAAATGTTTTATATTTCTCTATAAAGTATCCATTTCCTCACATCATTTAATTGGCAGTTTCTGAAAGTAATCACAGGTATATTTTCTAGAACTAACTGAATTCCTTCTATAATATTTTTCAATGTCAATTTTTACGGGCAAAGTCAAAATACAAAGAAAAAGAAAACATTGTGGTTCAGTTCATAGGTTTTTACTGAAACTGACAATTCAAAAATATTAGTCTGATGATTGAAAATTTTCAGCCATTTAAAAATATTAACATTTTTAATACCTCCACAAGTAAAGAGATTTCAAGCAAATAATGTATTTAGTAAATGAATATAGTTTTAAATCAAACATATGCAACTAAGTTTCTTTCACTTAAATGGGTATCCTTTTGTTAGCTTATGAGGTAAAATAGACCATAGTACCTAAATAGCTTAATATAAAAGGGAATTTCAAGGGCATTATTTTTACTTCATATATTTCCATGCTTGTAGTGAAGAAATATAAGCCCTAAAAGAAATAATATGTTTAAAAAGGACATTTCCTTGTAAAAAGTTTTGTCAGTTCAGAGTAACTTTATTTATTTATTTTTTATAAATTTATTTATTTATTTTTGTCTGCATTGGGTCTTCGCTGAGGTGCACAGGCTTTCTCTAGTTGCGGCGAGCGGGGGTTACTCTTTGTTGCGGTGCGTGGGCTTTTCATTGTGGTGGTTTCTCTTGTTGCGGAGCATGGGCTCTAGGGGCGCAGGCTTCAGTAGTTGTGGCATGTGGGCTCAGTAGTTGTGGCTCGCGGCCTCTAGAGCGCAAGCTCAGTAGCTGTGGCGCACGGGCTTAGCTGCTCTGTGGCATGTGGGATCTTCCCAGACCAGGGCTTGAGCACGTGTCCCCTGCATTGACAGGCTGATTCTCAACCACTGTGCCACCCGGGAAACCCAGTTCCAAGTAATTTTAGATGTCCACTTTACTATTCATGAAATAATTACTTTTCTTCATCTGATCAATCAAATTAATTCCATTACCTGCCAAAAAGCTTATTTAAATGCAGAGAAAAACTTTCATCAACTATTTTAGTGGCAAAGGAACCTTTTACTTTGAAGTATAGAGAGGTGATTATATGTCTATTCTTTCTAATTACAGCCTCCCTCTTTTTTAAAAAGAAAGTAAAGGGACAAAGTTCCACAATTTTAAAATGAATTTAAATAAATTACTTAACAGAGAGGCATGACCTATTTAATTAGATTTTCACAGTCAGGATGTAAAATATATCATACTATAAAAGTTTTTGAACTTAAAAATGACTCACGGTAACTCATATAAGTAATAGGTTAGCAATGCCAGTCCTTTACAATAATAACTATTATTACATCAAAATTATAATCATCATAATAGATGATGAGTCATAAGTCCTTCTTTTGAAATAATATTTGAAACCTGGGGTTATCAATAAGTACTATCCAAGGTCTATTATCATTGAAGAATAAACCTGAAAAAAATCTGATTCACTTCAAAGGACAGCATAGCTCACCCCCTGTATATTAAAACAGATTTATCTTAATATTTAGGCAAAAGCAGATCTCTTCATACATTAGTTTTAGTATAAACTGAAGTAAATTTTGTTATTTGGATATGATATTAAGTTTTCAACTGGGCCATTTATTTAGAGTTTGGGAAGAAAAGAAGGGAAAGGATGAGGATGACATAGCAGGAGTATGAATTTTCAAAATGCACTTCCAGATCGTTAATGTAAGTTCAAAAAAGTAATTTTTTACTGGGATGGGAGAAGGATTGATATAAGAGGAACTGTTGAGAAGGGTCAAGAGTGCACTGCTATTGTTTTTGGTGTTGTCAGGAAGTCATCATGGGTTGAGTTAGTTTTATGCCTAGTGGGGAGCGAGGTTGAGACCACCTTTGGATCCAAGAAGAAAACCATTCTGTATGAAAATGCTGACTGCTAACAGAAAGGATTTCTAAAGCTACCTTTACGATACAATTCTCTTTTTAAGGATTTGTTCCAAAAATGGGTATTTATTGTGAACTTAGCACACACAGGACACTGTGAAATACGTACTGGAAATTTAGACTATTATCAGGATGTACTTACTGCCCTGCATTGAGTATTATTATGTGCAAATTGTTGGCTTTAATGCAAAGCGGGTTAAATAAAGGTTTTGAGAACAAACAATTACTTGAGAACAAGTAATGAGAATTAATTAGGTTCAGTTGGGTCATGATCCCATTGGAAGAAAGCATGGACTTCAGATACCTAGGTTTAAATTTCTCCTCTATTATTTACTATCTTGGATAAGACATGTAGCATTTTTGATCCCCGAAGTTTGATAAAAATGTATCTGGGGATACACCACCCACCTCAGTGTTCTGCCATGAAAGTACTTAGACCTTCTGCTGGTGACAAGTGACTGTACATTGTCCAGTATCAACAAAATATTTTTATTTTTCTATTTATTCATGGAAATTGGATATTGTGTTGGGCCTTCCAAAGGAGACGATATTAGAAGAAGAAGAAAAATTGATTTATTGACCCACTCTAAGTTTATGCTCTGAGTTTAATTAATAGACAATTTAGTGTCTACTTTTTCTGGCTGATATTTAATCATCTAAGAAAAACCTGCTCAAAGGTTGGTAAGGTTGGATGAATTCTCTTCTCTTATAGATTTTCTGTCACAGTCACCTGTCTCTGGACCAGGATCCCAATTTTGCAGATAACACAAGTTTAAAGGTGAGTTTCAGAAAGTGTAATAGTACTAGAACTATTATTCTGTACAGCAGTAAAAAAAGTTCTAATGTATAGGAAAAAAAGCATAATGTTAAAAATGTATGCTTTTAATTATTAAATACAAATTCTGATCATTTTAAATTTAACTTAATCTAGCCTTTAAATTTAAAACAACTTTGTCGAGTTGTTTTGACAAACAACTTTTTCATTTTATTTTCCTAAGTATTTACTTTGTATTTTAAACTTTCAGAAGAAAAGCAAAACTATATCCCTTTAAGATATTTAGTTTTGATAATTCTTAAATTTCATGGAAGTTACTGAAATGCAGATAATAGCCATTCTCCAAAGGACGAATTGAACATTGGATATGGGATGAGAAGGATGAACTATTTTGACAAAATTCTCTTTAAAGCAACTCATGAAATAATTTTCAAAATAAATTGTGTAAGCAATTTTGTAAAATAAATATTAAAAACACTGAACTGTTATCATTTGGTCCAGCCCAAAATTATTGGACATGTTAGAAAGAATGAAGGTTTAGTAATAAACAGGAATTTATAAATCAGCCATAAACCACTAATAACAATAGTAAAGATGATAATATTAATAGCTAATAAGAACTTCTATAAAGTATAAGAAGCTTACGATGCATCTAGTATATTCTATACATTTACATGTATTACTTCAAATTAAATTAAGTTCTTTTTTTAGCTGTGGAATCTCTAGCAGCTTCCTGCCTCTGTGACAGGCTCGTGGAAATCTAAGTTTGTTTCCTTTGTGCTTCACTCAATTTTTATGCTGGCGACATTCATGTTCAGAGTTTTCTGCACATTGTCAGAGGTAGGAGAGCTGGAAAAAGGGTGAGGCAAGTGGGGAACTCACCTAGGGGAAAAGAAATGTAGGGAGCACCAAAAAATTCAGTCAAGACAAGCAGTATTTTAATGCACTATTTCTAAAAAACAAAAATGAATGCAAAAGCTCCATGATGAACAAAATATCAAAAATTTAAATAAAGACATGATAAATAAGGGCCACACTGGAGCCTGAGGTAAAAAGAAATCAGAAGTACCAGTACTTATCATGAAGTTTTCTCATTCATTTTTATTTTTTAAAATTGTACATTAAAATATTATCTCAGTTACTGAGTTTTTTGGCTCCCCTAAATCTCATTCCTGAGGCAAGTGTCTCACTGGCCTCACCCTAGTGTCATCTCTGTCAGGAGATATTTTCATATAAGGTTTTTATCACAGTTGGAGTGGCCTAAATATTTTTCAAGTGAAGTCTTTTGGCATAAAAGGGAAAAATGACTAATTTCTTGCATAATAGTATCAGGACAACTCACACCCCAGGCACAAGACCATACACTGTCTCTCCAGTATGTTCTATTTCTCTAAGGTACTAGCAGGAGAAGCGAGGTGTAAAATGGGATTTTAACTCTTCACTCGATATATGTTAGTTATGAAAGCATTATACTAATGACTGAGGAATCACAGTAAACACTTTTTTCTAAATATTATTATAATTTATATCTAATTTATATCTAATAATTATATCTAAATACTTATTGTATTTCTAAATAGCAACTACCATTTCTCAAAATATTGTTCACCAAAATGCAAATATCAAAAATTGATAATGTAATTATCATTTAAACCTCCTTGACTTTTTCCCAGTGATGTACTCTCTAGTTTATTGATGGCATGAACATTCTAAAATAGATTCAAAAGAGATAAAATGATTAAAAAACAAAAACTCAGGTTTCAGAGGCTTTGCTTTATTTAAAGTGAAGAAGAAAAGAGATGTTATAATGATTCTCCAGAACACCAGCAATAGAGACTGGGGACCATTTACTTTCTTTTTTTTACTTTCTATCTCTAGTAGTTTCTGAACATAAAAGACATCAGCAGAGAGTCATATATTCTTTCAGACATATTTACTCAGGGAATAAAGGTGAATATGACATAGTCCCTGCTCTTGAAGAGTTTAAACTTTAAAATGTCTTTTTTTTTTTTGTAGGAAAAATTAGAATAAACTCTTGTCTGTTTTTGATGTGTTTAAAATTCATGTTACAAATGAATTCTTTTAAATACTTTTCTAAAACTGTGGTTTCATGGATATCTTGAATTTGACTATTATTTGTTAAGGACTAGCTGGGAAGGTATGATAAGCATAAAATAAAAACTTCCATTGTTTCTTGGAATTCCAACTGTAGCTCTCTGTATTCCTGCGCTTATCTTAACAATCTTTCATTCACTATGTCTTTGCTGTGTACATTGCAGAAAACGTAAAGATAATCATACTGGTAAATTTATAATGTGAATATAAGGAAGGAATTCACATTTGCTCAGTATCTACTATGGGCCAAGCACTGTAGTAGGAAAATCTGTGTATTATGTAGCTCATATAATTCCCACAGCAATCCCCCAAAATACATTTTATTATCTCTATTTGATATGAAAGGAAATTATGTTACAAAACAGTGAAGGGATTTGTTCGAGATCACATAATAAATGGATTTCAGAATTTCTGTTTAGTCCATTCCAAAACTCACATCTACCATATTTTCGTGCAGACACAGCCCCACATACCTGTGAGTGATTTGGGTCACTCTGGAAAGTGTCAGGGTACACAGGTGCACCTGTGTGGAGGGAGCCAAGCTGTAAGGAGGCAAGAAGTGCCTTTCTGCCTGTCCACAGGCAACAGAGAGGACACCTGAGAAAGAAGAAAGAAGATGATTACAATCAGAGAAAAGAAATAAGGCTCCCAACTTTCCCAGTAGGTAAATATAGAAAATTTGTGTATGTTCTTTATGTTATTGAGAATTAGGGAAAAACTAAGTGAAACTGAAAAATAACCAAAATCAACTGTGGTCAAGAATGGGAATAGGTAGAGAATATAATTTTGACCCTCTGTGTGGTTAGAACATCGGTTATAAGTGTTACTGACCAGGGCTCTTGGCCTCTTTAATCAATATAAACTGATAAGAAGCCAGACAAGAAATCCAGGCAAGGCTTTACTGGGGCCCCTGCCGCAGCAGTGGGAGCTAGAACAAACCATAGTTTCCATTGCTTACTCACTCCCCAAGGGTGTATCCAGGGGTCAGGCCGTAGGGGTGGCTTAGGTGTTTTGCCCACCCCTTTGTGGTGCTGTGTGCAGGGGCATGTGCAGTACCCTGCTTTTGCTCCCGGCTCTTCAGAACTGGCAGTTGGGCTTTTTTTGGTCTTTTTGTATCTTTTGAACGGAATTTGCCTCAACTGTACTTGCACAGTTATTTTTAGTCTCTTATAGTTTCTTTGTATTTTGTAGCTGGAGGAAACATTTGTCCAGGTGCAAGCATTTCAGCACTGCAGCAAAGGGTCCCAGTTCCCAGCTCTGCCTCATAAGAAGAACCTGACCCAAAGACAAAGTAGCAAAAATTGAGAGTCATCTTCAAGCAACATGGTAATTGACAGCCTAAGTAAAATGTCTTGTCAGTTTTATCTAGAAACCATTGAATTGATGCTGCTAAATATTGTGTTTTATATTAATAAAATATTAAATCTATGTCGTGCACCTCAAAAAATGTTATGAATGGGTGAAGAGATCTACCTAATTTATAGTTTATAAAACTTCACAGGATGAGAGGTAGGTTTAACTTATCAAGATTGATTTCCTGAAGTCTGGTCTCCCAGAAGCAGAAATTACTTCTTGCAGAGCTCCATGAAAATCAGTGTTTAAGGCATAAGTCCTGTAAGATTTGACCCTCAACCTCCCTGCTGGAGGCTAAGGGAGGAGCTGGCGCTAAGAACCAACAATGAATGGGAGCTGGTAAGGTAGAGTTGAAGTCCCGCCATTAATATTACTACTTAACTCTGGCTCTGATTCCACCAGGAAAGGGTCTGGACCTTGCCTAATCATGTGACTTAAAAGCCACAGAGCTCAAGGGATTTGTTTCTCTTCTCCCACTCCTTAACCTCACTCTGCTAATACCATCATTTCTTTTCCCACTGACTCTGTAGATTTCAGATACACCCCTATGTTTTGAGCCAGATCGATCGTCCTTGGCTTATAAGCAAAGACACTGTGCTTCTTTGTTGTTTTTGTGTTTATCTTGGTATTTACAGATTTCTCTGGTCTAAAATAACAGCAGCTGTGAATGAAATGAGTCCTCTCATTCTTTCCTTCCAAGGAAGTAACATTAGGTGTGGATAACTTGGACATTTATTCACCACCTATCTGTGTAAACTTTTCTATATGTAGATTTTAGGTACGAATGTATAACATTATGAATGTTAACATAATTAGATTTCAGAATTGCTTTCTTGCTTTTTTACTTTACATTTTAATTACTTCATTTCCATTCATTTGTAGTTATTTTAACACATTCAAAATTAGCTTAGTTAATGAATCTGTGACTAATCATAACTTTACAGTGGGTGAAATGTTTGAATATATTTGCTACTGAATAAACAAGAATTTACCTCAACTGTAACATTTATTATATTTATTATATTTTGCTTTTAGAATCCTTATTTAGCATATCTTGAATTGCATAATGTCCCTGAAAAAAATATTACACAGTTGAAACTGGATTTATCAAAGTAATAATTGACTTCAGTTTTATATTCCTACATAAGCAAAAGAGGTTCTAAAATATTAGTACATTTGGAAGAGAAAATAAGACAATCCATCTAATTGCATCTCCTTCTACCGCTGAAATAATGGCTAATATTCTCCATAGTACAGATAGCTTCCTTTTTTTGAAAAAAAAAATTTATTTATTTATTTATTTTTGGCTGCATTGGGTCTTCGTTGCTGCTTGCAGTCTTTCTCTAGTTGCAGAGAGCGGGGGCTACTCTTCACTGCGGTACACAGGCCTCTCATTGCGGTGGCTTCTCTTGTTGCGGAGCATGGGCTCCAGTTGCGTGGGCTCTAGTAGTCGTGGCCCACGGGCTTAGCCGCTCCGCGGCATGTGGGATCTTCCCGGACCAGGGATCGAACCCATGTCCCCTGCATTGGCAGGTGGATTCCCAACCCCAGTGCCATCAGGGAAGCCCAGATAGCTTCCTTTTTTAAGCAAAACACATATGCAGACTTCAAGGCATGGCCAGTAAGTCAGAGATGTGAGTTTGTTTTTTGTTCTTTTTTAAAGGATGTAAGGATGTTTGTATGTTGGAGAAGAGTAAGAATATTAGGAACCCTGGATGGAGAGACAAAGGAAGAGACAAATATCTTGGCAGAAGTTAAGGATGGGATTGGTGTAGGGAATCTCAATATGAATAAGGAAGGCCATTTAAGAACTTGGATGTCCTATATCCAATTTTATGTTCTTATGTTGTAGAGATACAATATGAGTTTAAGGCTTAACTCTTTGAAACAGGCAATAAATACCCCAGTTATCATTCCCAATTACACAGCAGCTCTGGAAACCATGTGATCCAGACAGTGTTGCTGCAGGAAAGAGGAGCTACTTGAACCACAATTGTCTTTAAGGCTTCATTGTATTAAAACACTGTGACTTCAGGGTGTATTTGTTAATGCATCATTACCTGCCCTACTTGATTAGTACTGTAAATACATTGGGGAATGGTGGGATTAAAGTGCTAGCAGGTGGAACAACCAGAGTACCACTGAGATGGCAAAATCATCCATAAACTGAATTCAGTCAGCAGAACCAGTACCTTGGCATCCAAGGTGACAAGGAGAAATGCAAGCCACTTTAATTTTCCCTAGAATAATTTAGACAGATATTGCCTTTATTACGTGGTCTGGGCTGGTGTTTAAAACACAAGTAACCTCAGTGACGACTGGGTTTCGAGAATAATAGCCTACTTTTACTGAGGTCTTTTAACATGTTAATTACTGTGTTAAGCCCAGAATATTTGTCATTCAGCCCTCAATTTAATGCTGACAAAACATTCTAGGATAGATATTATTACTATTATTTAAAGGTTAAAAAAGTGAAGCTTCAAGAGGTTAAGTAACCTGCTCCAAAAGGATTAGAGCAGAAACTTGAACACAGGTCTTTTTGCTTTAAAGCAGGAACTCCTAATCACGGTACCTACTGCCTCTCTAGCCCACAAAAGTATTCCAGGTAAGTTAACCTAGGATCTTCTAATCCACAGACAGACATATTTTCCTTTGAACCACTGATCTTGGGTACTAATGTATATAGGCTTTTGGTAACTATCTCTTCACATTCCATTAATATGTATAAAAATGCCTTTAAATCATGTCGATAATTAACTTAATTTTTAAGTGTCACAACTAGGCAATTAAAATAACAGTGTCTATTTTCTCAAAATCATCACACACACCCCACCCCCCTTAAAATTTTCCAATATTTTGCCATTGCTTTCTGGATAAAACCTAGACTCCCTCACCAAGGTATTTAAGGATCTGAGTGGTCTATTGCTTACTATATCTGACATTATCTCCTTCCCATTCTCTCATCACTTACTACACTCTAACTATACTACCTTTTTTTCTGATCATAGAATCCTCTAAACTCATTCCCCACTCAGGTCTTTTACATTTGCTGTTCCCTGTGCCTGGAAGACATCACTTTCCTGGATATTCAAATGGCTGGTTCCTTCTGAATATTTAGATTTCAGAGAGACATTTTTACTGGTCTACTAATTAGTTGGCTTAAACATCTTCTTTCTCTTTGAATTCTCCTTTGAATCATTATGACATCCAACTAGTTCTTTCATTGACTGATGAGTTGAATAAAGTGTTTGATACAAGTTCACTTTCTATTTGTATTAGAATTATAATTTTACAATGAAAATATCTTTAAAAATATCCTTCATTATATTTTGGGCCCTATTTTTAGCACTTTACATCTATTAATGAGTTTAATCATTTTAATAATACAATAAGGTAGTTAATATTATTCCCATTTTACAGATGAGGAACCTGAGATAAAAGAGGTGAAATAACTTGTCCAAGGTCAAATGGGCTTTAAGTGACAGTACTGGGATCTCAATCCAGGCAATCCAGCTCCATATCTTTTCTTTTTGACTTCCATACTTAATTATTATAGAGATGCCAAATGGCCAGGTTTTAAAACTATAAGAATTAATTAGATCCCTTTGGCAGAGAATATGGATAGAGAAGAAAAGAGGGCTGAGGATCCAACTCTATTAGTGAAGCCGTGAGTAGAGAGTATATCAAGAAGGAAGGTATGGTCAACTCTGAGGTCCAGATAAATGGAGACAGGAAAGGAATCTATTAGGTTTGACAACACAGTTGTTTATTTTTTGACAGTGAAAAGAGCATTTTAGTGGAATGTAGAGAAGATATAATGAATTGGATTGAAGAGAGAATAAAAATGGGGACAGAAGGAAGTATAAATAGACAAGTTTTAGAAAAAGTACTTTTTTTTCTGTAAAGAAGAGCAGATAAATTAATTGTTTTAGGGAAATGCTGTGTGACTGTACAATAGATAAGTTTTGTTAATTAGGTTGTTCAATTAACAAATGTTCAATCTGCTATATCCATTCAGTAATGGGAGAGGTAATACATATCTTATCTGATGTGGGTTTCTAATTTTCTTCTTATAATTCTGTCCATATTTACTTTATGGACTTCCAAGACTGTTGGGAGGTATCAGACAGTGAATTTCATGACATCTCATGAAATAAGTATAGAAGTAAGCTCCACTGGGAAAGTGTGAAATCCAAGGGTCAGCATGAAGAGGCATGTGGTACCCATATTTCTCATCTTTCCTTCAAGAGGGATGTGAGGGTCAGTGTGCTGCTGGACACATGAAGCAGACATTCTCTACATGAAGTATCTTGCCCCTCTCTTACTCTACCTTTGTACAATGTAGGTGAGAAACAGACTTGGATGTGAGATATAAACAGACAGGAGTAATGTTCCAAGCTGCATGAGTATGGAAGACAATTAAGCAGAGAATGAATGAGAATACCAGTAACAGCAGCTGGTAACTTGGAAAGAAAATTGACTTAGGCTGTTAGGGAAAAGCTATTAACAGGTTCCTTGAGAAATTAAGTTTGGCACAATCCCGCCCACCGAAGAAGAAGAAGATATCCTTGATCCTGGGCCAGGCATTCTGAGCAGGACTGGCTACACAATGTTCAGGGCCCAGTGCTAAACGGCTACAGGAAACACTTAGTTCAAAAATTACAAGAATTTCAAAATGGTGACAACAGAGCATTAAATCAAGCATGCTGCTCTTCTGAATGTGGGACCTTGGGCAATTGCACAGATCATAAGTCCATAAAGCTGGCCCTGATCCTGAGCTTCCAGTCCTGCTTGTCCCTCACCCACAGGGCTTGGTGTATGCTTATAAAATGCAGTTTCAAACTATTATTTTTCTGTTTTACCATTATGCAGCATTCCTCTTTATCCCTAATTATGCTTTTTGCCTTAAGTTCTGTTTTGTCTGATCAAAATACAAATGCATTTTTTTTTTTTTTTTTGCGGTACGCGGGCCTCTCACTGTTGTGGCCTCTCCCGTTGCGGAGCACAGACTCCGGACGCGCAGGCTCAGCGGCCATGGCTCATGGGCCCAGCCGTTCCGTGGCATGTGGGATCTTCCCGGACCGGGGCACGAACCCGCTTCCCCTGCATCGGCAGGTGGACTCTCAACCACTGCGCCACCAGGGAAGCCCTACAAATGCACTTTTATTTGTTTTGTTTTGTTATGAGATTTACATTCTCAAAGATTTCTATTGCTGCTGTTGTTTTTGTATTTAATTTATGTATTGACAGAGATATTCAATAATGTTTTTACTCCCAATTTCAAGCATGGATGTCTGTTTTACACAACCCAACAACTTTTTTATTTCCTTTCTTTTTCTACTTTATTTCTGCAAATAACATGGCATTCTGAAGAATCAACTAATATGAAAACATAATTTATTTTTCTAACTGTGACTACAAACTATTTGAAGGGTTTTGCAGAGAAAAAAATGGCCTTATGCATTCAGTTTAATTTTCAACTTATAATGTGTTTAACAGTTATTATTACTATTCTTAATAACAACAACAAATCTGAACAAACTAGAAATTAGTGATGTTTCTTGGACTCATCAGAGAAGTGAGTTATGGGGCAAATTGCCACCTAAAATATGGAGAGATGAGTTCATCCATGGGGACAAAACCAATATCTATTTAAATGGAGCAGAAGCTACTGGAATCCTAAACAGGTAGGATCACTTAAAGGGTGATTTTGAGAAACTGCTGGAGGCTGAGTGTGAACTAGCATGAGAGTGAGTATCTCCTGGGTCAGGGAGAAGTGTAGATGTTGCTATGAAGGTGATGTGTTTTAGATGAGATTAACGTTTAAATCAGTACACTGAGCAAAGCAGATTACCCTCCATAATGTGGGTGGGTATTATACAATCAGTTGAAGGCCTTAAGGGAAAGAGACTGAGGTCCCCTCAAGAAGAGGGAATACTACATCCAGACTCAAGCTACATCAACACTTCCCTAGGTCTCCAGCCTGCTGACCTGCCCTACAGATTTTGACAATGATTAAGTAACTAAATATGTAGGTGAGAATAGACAAATCTCCTGTGCATAAAAATTCCAAATAATTCATGTAGATCCTCCACCCTCAAAGAGATATAGCATAACTCCCCTCTCTCAAAGTGTGGGTTAGGCCAAAAGGATTCCTCCCAAAGATTACAGAATGGAAAGGGAAGAAACCTGATACAGACTACCCCAGCCAGATGATTAAGGTTAATATCAACAGTGATACATCATTTTGAGAGCATATACCCTTGACATGATGTGATGAGAATGGCACTTTACCTCGTGGTCTTCCTCCCCAAAATATATAACCCGTCTAACCATGAGAGGAACAGTGAACAAATTCCAAATGTGGACATTCTGCAATATACCTGGGCAGTACTCATCAATATTATCAAGGTCATTAAAAGCAAGGAAAGTCTGAGAAACTGTCACAGTTGAGAGGAGCCTAAGAAGAAATGAAAACTAAATGTAATGTGGTATCCTAGATAGCATCCTGAGACATAAAAGAGACATTAGGTAAACACTAAAGAAATATAAATAATATATAGACTTTAGTTAATAGTAATGTGTCAAATTGGTTCATTAATTTCAGCAAATGTACCACATTATGGTATATAGTATGTTTCATATTATGGTTCCTAGTATGTACCATATATAAAGTCTTAATAATAAGAGAAACTAGGTGTGGTACATAGGAACTCTCTGTTCTGTCTTTGCAATTTTTCTCTAAATACAAAACATTTCTATAATAGTGTTCTTTTTTTAAAGGGAGGTATTTGAATCTATATTTCCAAACAAAAGTAATGATCTCATAGGTAAATTCCTTTTCTTAGTGTTATCATTTCTAAGGAAAAAAAAACATTTTTATCAGTGGTTTTCTTTCTTCATTCATTCATTTATTCATTTATTGCAAGGTAGACAGCATGTTACTTTGATACACTTACATACTATGAATTGATGACCACCATAGCATTATCTAATGTCTCTGTCACTTCACATAATTACCTTTTTTTTTGTGGTGAGAATATTTAAAATCTACTCTTTTAGCAATTTTCAAATGTATAACAGTAGATACAGTTATATATATATATATATATAGTGTGTATATATATATATGTGTGTGTGTATATATATATATATATATATATATATATAGTTTCAAGTATATAACAGTACTGTTAACTACGGTCACCATGCTGTGCATTAGATTCCCAAAACCGATTCACCTTCTAACTGAAAGTTTATACTCTTTGACCAACATCTCCCCATTTGCCCTGCTCCTCAGCCCCTGATAACCACCACTCTACTCTATCAGAGGTTCTATTTAAAGCAGCTATGGGTCTACTAGCCAATTCCTTTTTCAGAACATTCCAAATTGTTCTCTAGATCTTATCAATTACCAACCAGGCTGTGTATTGTTTTGTGTCAAGCTAAAATACAACCAAAGCTTAATATTTTCTGAGAACTTAACGTTTACAGTAATTGGCTATTTTCAGGTAATAACTTTGGAATTATTGCAACTAACAGAATTGATTAGTTCATTCACTGAATGTCGGAGAAATGCCTTACTTTTCTTTCTGAAAGGTTGTAACATTCTGGCACACTGTCATATGCAAATTGGTTCAAAAATACCAAGTCAATATCAAAACTGACTCCAAAAACATGTCTATGTTCAACTGTTTTCAGTGTAGGTGTTTTGAGAGTATTTCATGTCTGCCTACAGTTAGTCAGCTCTGAATAAACTCCTTTGTAAAGTATTTTTTTAATTGTTAAATATATACTAATTTAATACTAACAGACATGAGTCCAAATTTTAAACTATTGAATTTAGGCTCACTTCTTCCCTAAAGCTTACTAATGTATATTGTTATAACTGGGTTTTCTCTAAATTGTTAAAATCCAAAATTTTATAAGAAATGGTTAAACATTATAATTTATGTTAAATTTTAGGTCTTACACAAAAGCTGTGAAATGACTGCCAAGACTAATTGTTTTCCAGTGACTCTTTGGCTAGGTTAAGAGACTCAGAATTAATAGGTGAATTGATTCTTTCCATTTTCTGCCCCTAGTGTCCTAAAACTGTTCTATTCATTAAGGAAAAACAGCATAGTAGGTAGGAGGAGCAAATGAAATTCCTGGCTACAGGAACTACAGTACTCTCTCCCTAATATAGAGAGGAAGTTCTGTGTCTACCTATGAGATGCAGTGAACGTATGTCCAAGAGTCTTCAGCAGATTTATCCCCTATTTTTGCAAATAGGTTACAGTTTTAGGTCAATCCAAGAGACAAATTAGAAGCACTTTATCTACTTACTACATACCAGCAAGATCAAGGTATCCAGTCCCTTAGAGAAAATACAGTTCAATGAAATTGAACATATTTAGCGAACATTTTGTGTAGTTGGAGCATTCACTGGTGCATACAGAATTGGTAATTGTATATGTGAGTAGCTTTTTGTTCAGTGAACATCTGTTTGCAATCCAAATGTGCTGGTTAATGGAAAGGGAGATAGCAGAGCAATGGTAGCATCTGTCTTTTGAAGATTTACCTTTGATATTTAACACACAATACAGAAACTTCCACTGTCACCTAAGCATAATTTCTATGCCCTAAAAACATTCTCTGTTTTAAAAATTCAGAGAGATTTTTAAAGAGATAGATGGGCTCCAGGCTAGACATTTACAACTTGCCTCCTGTTCACACTTCCTGAGTTGAGAAGAAGATGGGATCCAGGCCGGACATTCATTACCAGCCCCCTGTTTACATTTCCTGAGGCAAGAGACAAATGATCTCCGGACTACATATTTATGACCAGACTCCTGTCTATATTTCAAGATCTGCACTTCGATATAAGAAACAACAGGAATAGGGTAGATAACCGGACATTGGACACTTATGGCAGGGACAGAGAGGGGTTAAACCCTGTTAAAAGATCAAGAGGTCATACATTTCCCATCCTTGGGACAAGGAAAACATTGCACATGTGCAGAAAGGCTCCTGGGGGTCAAGAGGAGGGGGCACCACCCCATAGTATGTGATGCTAAGGCTGTCCCATAGACCTCTGGGCTGTAATCCATCTTGAAAAAAGTTGCGCACGCATGTTGGGCAGGGTCCTAGGGCAGGTCAGGTGTGGAAAAAGAAACCAGATAATTGACCAAAGGTAAACAAAGACCTGGAAGAACTGCCCTATATAAATGATTCAACCGCCTCTTTACTGCAGTCCTTCTCATTGGGGAGGATGCCCACACCCTTTCTCTCCAGGTGTGCATCTATGCCTTGCTTCTATCTTAACTGAACAAACTGTCCTCTGTGAACTCTCCCACTTATTGTTGTGCTATGTCCCTAATAATAAATTTTGTACTTGTTTTTACAGCTTTTGTGTCTGTGAGAAATGCATTTTTCACTGGGGCAAGAGCGAGGGGGTATGGTGGCTAGGATTCCTGGTTTTCATCCAGGCTACCCAGGTTCAATTCCTGGGCAGGGAATCAAGATCTTGCTTCATGCCACCACTCACTGCTGTCTCTCCGAGATCAGGATAATCATATGTACTCATGAGGAGCTGCTATATTCTCATCTGTCAAAAAGTATCTATGAATCGTGTAAAAATATGTGACACAATCCCTGTCCTTGCCAGCTTTATAACATATTTAGAAAGATAAAACTAAATAGCTAAATCAAAAAATGAACAGCTGAAAACATAGTTGTTTGCAAAGGGTAAACAACTGAGGAAAAAGTGTATGCAATTTTGAGTTAGCAGAGCTGGGTCTAAATGTCCAATATGACAGAAGTGGCAAAATGAACTTGGGCTAATTAACCTCTCTGAGTACTAGTTTCCACTTTGATACAAAAAAGATAATGTTACTACTGCATCTCACTGGACTCTATCTTAAAATACACATTGAGCATTGATGTGTAGGGAGTAAGACAGGGTAAATTGGTATCACCCATGCTTGTGACCTTCAGATACACAAGTCTATTTGTATCAACAGGGCTCTGATTGCATTCCCTGAGCAAGTAAATGTTGCTACTTGGAGATGAGAGTACTCCAGGGAGAGCCACAGCTGGTAGGCGAGCTACACTACCTTTAATCACCAAAGTGCATATATGGTTGTCTGTTTCCTTCACTGATAAATCCAAAGAGCCTGACACCAGAAGATCATTAATAATTAATTTTTATATTGACCTTATATCCTGTATCCTTATAAAATTCACTTACTAGTTCCAGTAATTTGTGGCCTTTTGAAGATCCTCTTGGGTTTTCTATACATGATCATGTCATCTGCAATAATGACTAAATTTTTTCTTTCCAATCATTTTGCATTTTATTTCAATTATATTTCTATACTAGCAATGGGCAATTAGAAGGTGAAATGTTAAAACATCCTCATTTACAATAACATCAAAATATTTATGAATATATTTAATGATAGATGTGAATGACCTGCTCACTAAAAAAGATTGCAAAGAGAAAATAAAGAAGATCTAAATGGAAAAAAAGAAGATCATTAATAAATATTTCTTAAAGAATAAATAAAAGTGTTTGTCACTGGAAGGTCTGTTACCTAGTTACCTTCTAGTTACCATCTCAGACATCTCAAAGCACTGCATCAGGGACCACAGCACAACTCTATGTACTGAGAGTGTCATATAATTGTAATGTTTTTCTTTAAGTTTTGTAGAGTGATTCCATACAAACAAACAAAAAAGTGCTGTTCTGTTTAGGATGACAGCAAGAAAAGTGGAAAGAGCTGGAACTAAGGACAAATGAAACTATCAAGGGATAGAGTAGGTGGAGACAGAGGAGAGGAAAGTATTTAACATTATTAAACTTTGAGTTGATTGTTACAAATTGCAAGCCTTGTTAGAATTTACTGAAAAGGGAGGAGTGCTAGGAAAGGAAAAATTAAAATTCAAACTTTGTTCTAGGATATTATCAGTAGAGTCTAGAAAGGTGGGAAGAGTGGTCATGGAAGAAATGAACAAAATCCTGAGTGAAGACAAAAAGACAAGTCAACTTACCTGAAGTAAGTAGACTAAAAAGATCACAAGTAGATTCTATTCTCATACCTTCCTGCTAATTCCTAATGTTGTTTGTTTATTCATGCTCTTCAGCAGATGCTGCAAGATCTCAAGCAGTCCTTCAGCAAGGGGTTCCTGAACCATGACACCTACACTAGATATGGAACTGAACGGAGATCAAAACCAGCACTGCAGGAAGGAAGAGAATAATGTGTCTTGTGGAGCAGCTGGAAATAATATTGCTCGAGCACTGAAAAGTCAAAATTGTTTGGAAGATGGTATAATTTGAAGAGAAGCTAAGAAGGACCTAGGAAACCACTGAAGATTATGAGTTGGAGAAGGAGAATGATAAATATGTCTTCAGGAAGATTAACTACAGTAATTTAAAAAAATATACTTGAGAAAGAAGAGGCTACAAGCATAAAGGTAGGAAGGAAGGCTAATCCAAATACACTAAGTCCCCTACATACGAACCTTCAAGTTGTGAACTTTCAAAGATGCAAATGTACGTTCGCGTGTCCAATCAACATAAGTTAGCTCGTGTGTCTGGTGTACATTGTCACATACATGCATCCTCTATGAGTCCTTGTGCTTTTGTGTACTTTACTGTACAGTACTGTACAGAGTACAGTAGTATAGTATGTTTATTTCAAGCCCAGGATGTCTGGAAGCAAGCGTAAAAGCAGCGGTGATGCAGCTGGTACTGCTAAGAAGCACGTGTGATTACGATGGAACAAAAGTGAAAATAATTGAGAGAGTGGAGTGAGGCGAAAAGATGGTAGACGTTCTTATAACATGAATCAACCATCGGCATGATTCTAAAGAACAAGGACAAAATCATGGAACATGTGAAGTCTGTTGTGCTGATGATGTCGATAATAATATGGAAGAAGCGTGGAAAAGTGACAGAGGAGATGGAGAAACGCCTCAATGTGTGGATGCAGGATCCATATTGGTGTCGAGTCCCGCTCAGCTTAATGCTGATTCAAGAGAAAGCCAAAAGGCTTTATGAAGACTTGAAGAAGAAACACGGTGAAGAATCAGAGGGCACATTTTTTAATGCCAGCCATGGCTGGTTTCATTGGTTCAAGGCTAGAGCCAAACTTCACAATGTAAAAGTAAGTAGGGAGGCAGCAGGTATTTACCTGAGCAGGTTTTTAATGTGGATGAGACAGGACTGTACTGGAAGAGGATGCCAGACCAAAGTTACATCAGTAAGGAGGAAAAGTTGATGCCAAGCTATAAAGCAGTAAATGATAGTCTAACTTTGTTGTTTGGTGGCAATGCTTCTGGCGATATGAAGCTGAAGCCTCTCTTAGTTTATCATTCAGAGAATCCAAGAACCCTTAAAAACATAACCAAGGGCTTTCTTCCTGTTGTGTGGAAGAGTAACCCCAAAGCCTGGGTTACACAGGCCATTTTCCAGGACTGGTTTTTCCACCACTTTATCCTAGAGGTAGAGAAACATTGCTTGGAGAGAAGGATGTCCCATTCAACATTCTTTTGCTGCTTGACAATGCTCTGGGCCACCCCCGATTCATGGACGACTTTCATCCCAGTGTCAAAGTAGTGCATCTGCCACCGAATACTACGTTGCTCATCTAACCTATGGACCAGGGAGTTATAGCGACTTTCAAGAAATATTATTTACATCACACTTTTCCTCAGGCAGTAAAAGCGAGTGATGAATCAGGAACAACCTTGCAACAATTTTGGAAGGACTATAACGTCTACAAGGCCATAAAAACATTGACTTTGCTTAGTGTGAGGTTATGGCCGTCACCATGAATGGGGTTTGGAAGAACCTTTAGCCACAGTTTGTTCACGATTTTTGTGGATTTGGGAAGGTGGATGAGGAGTCCAAAGAGATCTTCAGCAACTTAGTGATCCTCAGCGAGAAGCTGGAGGTAGATCTGCAAGAGGACGACTTCATTGAACTCCTTGCTGTGCAACACGAGGAGCTTACTAATGAAGACCTGATGGAATTGGAGGCCCAGAGAAAGGATGAAGAGGGACAAGAGGAAGAAGTAACTGAAGAACCAGAGAGATTCACGATGCAGGAAATGGCAAGAGGATTTTATTTATGTGAGGAGGCACTGCTAGTTTTTGAGGCACAGGATGCAAACACAGAACGGTACACGAAGGTTGCAGCAGCCGTTCAGAACGCAATCCAGTGCTACCGTGTCATCTATGATGAGAAAAAAAGAGCTGCTACCCAGACATCACTGAATCATTTGTCCAAGGGAGTAGAGAGAATTGAATCCAGCAAGGAACCAGACCCTGTGCCATCAACGTCAGGCGTGAGTGAAATTGCAGCTTGCCCTCCGTCTCCTATTGCTGAGGATCCCTCAGCTCTACCATCTCCCACCTCTTCTCCCTCCTCCAGTCAGTAACTCTCTTCTTGCCTGTTCACTCGATGCCAGCCCCTGTATGCCACCTGTTGTACTGGACTACTGTACTTTTCAAGGTACTGTGCTCTAAGATTAAAAATGTTTTCTTTATTTTTTGTTTGTTTTTTATGTATTATTTGTGTGAAAAGTATTATAAACCTATAACAGTACAGTACTCTATAGCCGATTGTGTTAGTTGGGTACCCAGGCTAACTTTGTTGGACTTACAAACAAATTGGACTTATGAACTTGCTCTCAGAATGGAACTCATTTGTTCATAGGGGAATTACTGTAAAGGAAAAGGATTCATGATTAGAGCAATGAGGGAAAATAAAGGAAGTAGTTATGAAGAGACACATTCTAAAGGAAGTGTAAATATACTTTATATTTACAAAATTACAGAATGAAATTAAAGATGATGGCATGATATTACTTCTGAAAATGCATATATTTAAAATAAAGTTGAGAGAAAAGACAGTATTTTTCATAGTTTTAGAGACACATTCTATAATTTGCTATTCACTGGACTGCAACAGATGTTTAATTTTTTTTTTTTTTTTTTTCGGTACGTGGGCCCCTCACTGTTGTGGCCTCTCCCATTGCGGAGCACAGGCTCCGGACGCGCAGGCTCAGTGGCCATGGCTCATGGGCCTAGCCGCTCCACGGCATGTGGGATCTTCCCGGACCGGGGCACGAACCCGTGTCCTCTGCATCGGCAGGCGGACTCTCAACCACTGCGCCACCAGGGAAGCCCCAGATGTTTAATTTTTACATTGTAAATGCCATGTGGTCTCAAATTATTTGCCTTTTCTTAACTATTAAATACTCTTACAAAATAAATGCTCTTCTTGAATACACTTTTTTTTTTTTTTAAACTCTTCACTGAGTAGTAGGGGGAAGGCAGGAAGAATTGTAAGAAATTATAATTAAAACATAGAAAGGCTGGTTTAATTTGTGTACTTAAATTTCAAATATCTGAGTTTACTGGAAGAGATTGTTCATTCATTAATTTCAAGATCACAAATTTCTTTTTGACTAGGGCTGTCAGATTCAGCAAATAAAGTTAACAATGAATAATTTTTTAGTTTAAGTATGTCCCAGATGTTTCAAATATTTGTCATACTCTAATCTGCTAACTCTATTCCTGTCATGTAACTTTTTTCAGTTAAAGAAAAACAAAATAATTAAATATCCTGTGTGTGTGTGTGTGTGTGTGTGTGTGTGTGTGTGTGTGTGTGTGTTATTCCTAACAGAGATTTGTACATACAGAACATCAGTTATAGCTTCTATGGTCTCTTTCCTGAAGTCGTCAAGACAACGGCTTGATCCATTCAGGTAAAACAGAAACAAAACAACAAGAAAAAAACATCTTTTGGGGGACATGTTATTACAAATAAGAACAGTGATTTCTTTTTTTTTTAATAGGATAATGTCAAATGTTGATTCCATTCTAACCTGAAATACTATGCAACACAAAGCTGAAAATTTGGGAGCTATTTTAAGCCTCAAGATGCCAAAAAAGTTAAAATTTAAAAAGTATATGTTTAGGACTTCACTGGTGGCACAGTGGTTGAGAATCCGCCTGCCAATGCAGGGGCCATGGGTTTGAGCCCTGGTCTGGGAAGATCCCACATGCTGCAGAGCAACTAAGCCCGTGCACCACAACTACTGAAGCCCATGAGCCTAGAGCCTGTGCTCCGCCACAAGAGAAGCCACCGTAATGAGAAGCCTGTGCACCGCAACAAAGAGTTCCTACTCTCTGCAACTAGAGAAAGCCCATGTGCAACAATGAAGACTCAGTGCAGCCAAAAATAAAAATAAATAAATTTATTTTTAAAAAGTATATGTTTAAATGTTTTATGAATCTTTGAAAGATTAAATTTTCATATATTGTAGGAATTAAATTCAAGTTAACCCTTGGTGTAAGAAATAGATCCTTTGTCCCAAATGAATCTATCTCAGCTTTATAGACCTTTGTATTTTAATGTGCTGTGGATGTGATCTTTGGCTGATGGCATTTGGAAAAAGCTGGAGTTTAGTTTGAAATGTATAGACATTTTCTGTTTTGAAGACAGAGAGGTAATAATCTGCAGAAGTCTAGTTGCCAACAAGACTATTAAGGTCAGAAGAATTAGAAATTTAAATGCTCAAAGACATATAGATATAGTTATATAATGTAAAATAAACTTGCTAATGGCTTACAAGGCTGGGCTGAAGGCTTGAATCATTTAAACACATCAGCATACATTGCAAATCTGAATAATTTATTTTCACAGTTGAGCTTTGCCAAAAAAACAGCTTTTAAAAGATTGCATAGTGGGCTTCCCTGGTGGCACAGTGGTTGAGAGTCCGCCTGCCGAGGCAGGGGACACGGGTTCGTGCCCCGGTCCAGGAACATCCCACATGCCGCGGAGCGGCTGGGCCCGTGAGCCATGGCCACTGAGCCTGCGCGTCCGGAGCCTGTGCTCCACAATGAGAGAGGCCACAACAGTGAGAGGCGCGCGTACCACAAAAAAAAAAAAGAATATCCATTCCCACAACTTTGTGAAGAGACTCTTACACCTATGGAAATAGAAAGTGATATACAAAGATTAGCCAAGGTTTCTGAAATAAAAAGATTAAAATACAGAGAAGATTGCAATTAAATATACCTGTATATTCATGAAGAAAGAACATGAGAACTCAGTGAAAATTTCCGAATCCCCTTTCTAATTGTTCAGTGTTACTCATTTTCTTTCCCTCTCTCCCTCTTTCTCTAGTTATCACTGCTGTAGCTGCTGACATAGGTTATCACCATGACTTACACTTTAATCATTTATATTCCCAGAAGTTGTATTAGTCATGCAAACCAAGAAATGGTAAAGCGTTAAAAGAAACTTTAGATCTGGAATAGAAGTAACCCCATAGTCTCAGGCCTGGTCATATACTGCCTGGCGAATCTGAGCATGGGGTCACTTTAGGTCACCTAGAATATGCCCTCCTGTAGCTGAGGAAGCTAAAACCAAAGGAGATTAAGTACTGTCTGCCTGTGTTAGCTTTCATCCTCTCATAAGAGAAAGGACATGAATAATTATTGAGTACCCATTGTGAGTTTTCCATCTTGCGCACGTGATATTAATTCTTCTAAACAACGATTCTCTCTGAAGTATTATATTCTCCATTTCTCAGATGAGGATATTGAAGCTCAGTTTCTTATGTTTCCCAGGTTTACTTACTCATGAAGGAATAAAACTGGCTCTCTCCCTCCTGATTAATTCATTTTTCTCTCCCTCTTTCCATTTTTTTGTTTTGTTCTCCTGCTTTACATTAAAACACTGAAGATGTGAACAACTAAAACCACTTAAAGGAGTAGAATACTATCATTCAAGCATTCAATTTCCATTAGTCATTTGTTACCAGAATACCAATAAATACCAGAATACTATACCTGAGTTTCTACTGGGCAAAACCAAAAAGGTAGTCTTACAGTACAGCTTTGGTAGACAATGGCAAAGTAAAGATGGCATGAGCCATGGGATGTAGGTTTCACATACTCATTCTGTAGAAAAAGCATACTTACCTGTGAACATACTCACGTTTGGAGACAGAGGGCAAAACAAAAGGCACAAACCGTACTTAAAGAGAATCATTCCTCTCCCCATATTCCCAGTTATTCTTAGCAGTGTCTGAGCTACACAGAGTTAAGACATCCTTGGCAGATATGCCATTAGTTATTTGTTAATTAAAAAACAAAAATGTAAATAAAAGTTAGAGAAATAATTTGAAATACACTAATGATTGAAATAGTCTAATCACACATTGTAAATCAAATATATATAATTTAAAAATAAAAATTAAAAAAAGAAATAGTCCAATAATTCATTATATTACTAATTTATTATTTGGGAAATGGTGCTTTTGCCATTAGCACAGGTCAATGAAATGGCATAATTAATTAAATTATATACTTTTACATATAATTAATTAAAATTATATTTCTCAAATGACTCTATAGCCCAAGCAGACTAAGGCCCTCACTGTGTTATGTATCACAACGGCCAAGGGCATGATACACGGGTATACAAACAAGTAACCCTCAAATCCATGGCTAATATTAGATTATTTTTAGATTTTCTCTCTCCATTCCCAGAAACCCAGGGATTATGCCTCTACTTACTTCCTCATCAAGGATCCAACTGGTTTCTTGGATATTTCTAACTCGTTTCAGTAAATTCTAGTTCTATTTATTACCATCTCATTAATTCAAAAAATGCACATATCAATGAAATTTCCAAAATATACCTGGGCAAGGATCTTACTATAGTCATCTTTTATCAACTGGGAGAGGTTGAGACAGCCTTCAATGTGTGTGCACACACACATGCACAATCTTTAATAGGAATTGTCAATTGCGTTGATATTTATCAATGAAATGTTTCTTACAGTTAGTAGAAGTGACCGTTTTGGGTGTATGATCATCCTTTTGTGATTTTTTAAATCCCCTAATCACTTGAAGAATGATCTTTCTCTCTTAAGAGACTGATAGAAAGTTAAGAATTTATTTAGCTATAAACAGCTGAAACCCCAACAAATAATGACTTAACATAATAGATGTTTGATCTCAGACTTCCAGCTTCCAAAACTGTGAGAAATAAATTTGTGTTGTTTCCAAGCTATCCAGTCTGTGGTATTTTGTTATATCAGCCTGAATGGACTAAGAAAGTTGATCTTGGGAAGCTGGGGTGCTATTCTAACATATCCCTGTTTCCTCTCTTTTGAACTTTCCTATCAAGCCCTCTAGGGTCAAACAATTCCTTCCCTGTCTCTGACTAGGTATTGTGCTGCTGGTTTTAACAAAAAGGGTTATGCCCTTCAGGGACTGGAGTCAGGAGAGATGTTCATATTACCTGAGAGCTGCGAGTCTGTACTAGAAGGCAGAGCTGAAATTTCTTTTTCTCCTAGGTGCAGTGTCCGCCCAAGAGATTCCTGGGGCATGGTTTCAGGAAGCTGATACCCTACAGTACAGCCACCTCAAACAAACAAGCCACCAAGCTGACCCTAACATCCTAAAAGACAGGGGCAATGTCAGTTATTTCACTTCTTGCACAATCCCCTTGTTATTTGCACATCTATTAATGGGCATTTTCAAAATTTGAAAATGTTAAAACCTTCAGGGATGAAATCAAATTCACTTTATGTAACTTCTGAAACGTAGGTCCCTTTAGCAAAAACCTTGAAAACCTACTCCAATGCAAACCTGAAGCTATATATACATGTTATCCACAAAGGAACACATTTTTCTCAGCCTTAGGGATTACGTGCTTGAATCCCTTGGAAGTGCATTTATATTAGCTGGACTGCTCCTCATGATAAGAATTCAATGGTTCACTATACAGCTAGACCCACTGTAGATCAGTAAATTTAATACGTGGAATAGAAATGTAGTGTCAGCCTCTGCAAAAGGTATGGTTTGCTGTGAAAATAATCTGTGCTGAAGGGCTAGAGAGCTACTATATTTCTGATCATTTCCTCTAGTCCCTTGTTCCCAGTGACTGCCAGCCTTAATAATGTCATTACAAAAATTGTCTCCTGGGGCTTCCCTGGTGGCGCAGTGGTTGAGAAGCCTGCCTGCCGATGCAGGGGACACGGGTTCATGCCCCGGTCCGGGAGGATCCCACATGCCGCAGAGTGGCTGGGCCGGGCCCGTGAGCCATGGCCGCTGAGCCTGCGCGTCCGGAGCCTGTGCTCCGCAGCGGGAAAGACCACAACAGTGAGAGGACTGTGTACCGCAAAAAAAAAAAAAAAAAAAAAAAAGGCCACAACAGTGAGAGGCCTGTGTACCGCAAAAAAAAAAAAAAAAAATTGTCTCCTGGGAGACTACTGGGATTTTTGTTCTGCAATCTCATCTTATACAATTATTTGCAAATTTCTAGAAGTAAATTAGCTTACGTATCAATTTTTCTACCTGGCTGATTTAGAGCTATAACTAATTGCAATGAGTCTAAATTTTAATAAAAGAAACTTTTCACCTAGTCTAGCTCCACTAATAATTAAAAAATTCCCTTATTGCAGCCAAGGAGTCAATTTTGCACTAATGACTGGCAGGGAGCGAATTTTCATTAAGTTGGTATGCATGTGTATATGTGTGTGTGTGCAGTCACATCCACACCAGACAGTCACCATTTCTTCATCCAGTCTACTCTCCACCCATCTCCTTCTTGATCTCTGCCTTTATAAGCTGATTTGTATGGACTAACTCAGAGCTTTCAGCACCCTCTGTCTTCCATTTGGATTCACCCAAGGGGCAGCCCCAGCAGTTGCTCAAAAGGAGCAAGGACATAAGATCATGGTGTTGATTTCACTAGCTGTCTCTTTTCAAGTAATCTGTGTCTCTTGGTCAAAGGCATTTGTTCCAATAGAGATAAGGATCTTATGTGACTCTGTCCGTGGTCCTGTAATAATTTCTTTTATCCTTTCAGGCCTTGGTCAGGGAGATGGGAGATAGTCATATGGTTTGTGATCTTTAAAATGCACAAAGTCTGGAAGTTTTTTATTGTCACCTAAGTAGCAGTGGAAGGATACATAAAAGAAAAAAACAGAACCTTCCCTCTGACAAGTTTCCAGATGTCAATGGGAAAGAGACTACAAGATGGCAGCCCCTGGGATTAAGGGAGTTCCTTCCTGCTGAAGAATTCATTATAAAAAGGAGATAAATTATTACCAAGGGGAATACCATGAAAACATCTACTCGGAGAAGAGGGTTGCCCAACACCAAATATCACAAAGGTTTTGGCTTTCAGGAAAGTAGAAATTTTCTTATATAAGATTTTCCAGGAGCTTCCTGTGATTTTTATGATGCTGAACATTGAACCAAAGAATATAAGTATTCAATAAAATTATAGTCTTCTAAATTAACCTGAGCATTTTATTGCTTCTTTGTTAATTAAGTCTTTTTTATAATTATGCTTGTGTTAGTCTGGCTTCCATGGCTTAATGTTTATACTCATCCCAATGGATCCAGGTTCTTTGGAGTCACACCTTATATAATTTAATGCTGAGTCATTTGAGTCATTTAATTATAATTAAATATAATTTAATGCTATAAACATATAATTTAATTTAATTCCCAAACTCACATAAAAAAATAAGTGTTCTAAAACTAATTCCTGGGTAAAATCCAGGAGTACAACCAATTCATCATTTCAAGATACAAGGATGACCCAAGTCATCTAAAAAAGTGGTTTATTTTAAAATCAAGTTCCTGAGCCCTGAGGGTAAGCAGTATGATGGGATGGTTAAGAACATCTGGTTCAGGGATATCAGGCAGATCTGGCTCCAGTCTTGACAGTTACTGACTCTGTGACCCTGGGCAAGTTACCCTCAAAAAACCTCAGTTTCATCACCTGTAAATAAGTAAATCTCTATATGGAGACAATAATACCTACCCCACAGGGTCATTGTACTTATTACATGAAAAAATTCAGGCAAACAGCACAAAATATGGCACTGAGTAAAAGTTCAATAAATTCAAATATTGTCTATGAGAGATGCTATAAAAGGAGAGCTGAGACTGAGTGACATCCAGGAACACCATCCTACCTCCCAAAGCATCTCTGTTATCTAATTTCTGTTTTGGGACTTTAGGTAAGATTCTATCTGAAGAGAGTTTTTCACTTTGTAAAAGAAAAAATGATGAAAATTAATACTTCAAGAAAGTAATAATAACAAACATTCCTTGAGTATATGTAGGCACTATTCTGAATGGTCTCTGTGCACTAATTATTTAATTTTCACAGCACATTCTTGATAGGTACAATTACCTACAATTTATAGAAGAGCAAACTGAGGCACAGAGAAGCGATGTAATTTGATCGTCTACGCACCTAATAACCTGAAGTGCCAGGACCTGGAACCAGGAATACCAGCACCAGAGCCCACACACTTAGCTCCACCACTAGCCTGTCTTTCTGAGTATAAGTCATTCTCTACAGGCCCCAAATTCCTCTTTCTCCGTAGCGTTTTGAAGGGAAGGATTACATCATTCACCTCATTGTCTAAAACAGGATATGGACTGGCTATAAAAGACTTGAAAAGATAGCTATCCAGGAACAAACGATGGTGGCCAAAAAATATTTCCAGGAGCCTAGATACATGTAAGATACTATGAATTATTCCAATGTAAAGTCATAAACTTTAAAGTCAGGCAAACCTGGTTCAAATTCAAGTGACTGCGTATTCTCTGTTAGGACTTTCAAGGTGGAAATTGATAAAAACTCAACTTTTTACTGGCATAAGGATTTAGTGACTGATTGGAAAGACATTGGATGACTCACATAATCTAGAACAAGGCCAGCAAAGAAACCTCAAGGATTGGGACAGAGAACTCACTACCAAAAGAACTTTGTTCTCCTTTTATGTTTTCCCTGCATTCCTCCAGGACTGCCCTCAGCTCTGGGATTACATTCATAGCACTCAAAGTCAATGATAAAGGAGGAGTTTTCACTGTCAGCTCCAGCACAAAATCCAGGTGAGTGACTCCAATTGCCCCAAGGTGGACCACTTCCCTCCCTTCCTATCCAATCACCCAGTCACTGTGACCAAGGAGGTGCACTCCTGTTTCCAGATGGGGAGGCCTATCACTGGAAGAATGGTAATAATGAGAATTTACCAAGTAGATGAAAACCATAGTTACCACAGAGACTAAGGCTGTTATCCGAGATCAGGCGATTCTAGTCACCCTATTGGTTTATAAAGGATAAGTTGAGTAATGCCTGTAAAGCAACTGGAACACTATAGATGCTAAATAAATATTAGGTTCCTCAAGTTATAGAGCCCTTCCTCCAAGTCCTGGGAAGAGCTGATAAAGGACAAGAAGAGCTAGATGAGAAGGAGTGTGCGTGTGTGTGTTTATTTTTCCCAACCACTGTACTTTTGAAGTATTGGACTCCATGGCAAAGTTTCTTCACTCCATCCATCCCACCCTCGTCAGCTCAGGTAATGTTGTAGTGATTTGTGGGTCTCACTGTAGCTTCCAAGCACATCCGGTGGCTTGTTGCCCACGTGATCCACAGTAAGAAATACAACTTATATTTACAATAACCCTCATTATATATTACAAAAATGGAAAAACTTTTCACATAATATTACCCTTACTGGATGTGATTGATGTGCTCTCATAACTTGTGTTTTAGCCGGTTCCTTTTTTAAGGCTGGTTTTGGATCACTCAATTGGTTTAAAGATCCTTTAAAAGGTCATGACCTTTACTTTGAAAAAACACTAGTTTTGGTGGGAGTGAGGAGGATGGAGGATGGAGGATTGGGAGTCTGGATTTTCTCCCTCTATTAATATATTAGGTCCTTTCCCAGAGTTTTAAGGGTGCCCCCTTGTAGTTGGAGAAGCTGCGAAGCCCATGCTATTGATCATTTCCATAATGCATAGGTGAAATGGCAAAACGTGGAAAGACAAAACTTGGTGATACTCTCACCTATAGGAAGAAAAGCAAAGGCTGATTTGCAGCATAAATATTGTATTGGAGACCACAGGATTTGGAGTTATATGGACCTGGGTACAACTCTACTACTTACTATGTAATGATGCCATATAATTTAATATCTCCAGTCCTCAGCCATATCTTCTGTAAACTGGAAATCAGAATGACACAGTATCCTTCTCATAGGACTTTTTGGATAATTAAGTGCATTAACATATAAGAACTGAAATAACCTGCTGTATAATATAGTATGTAAATAAATTTCCTGAAACACAACTTTGCATTCACACTTTCTCATCTTATCAAAAAGTCTAGTGTCTGTAACTTACTGAAGGCTTCCCCAGATATGACCAGAAATCCAAGTGCTTACTCTTGTCCAAAGATTATGTTCTCTCTCCTTGTCTCTGGAGTCAGAGCTCAGATATGCTCCCTGGAGGCTGGAGGATTGGAAAATTTCTTCTGCCACCTGAAGATGGTTGCTGCAAAACAATACACTATGTTATATGGACTTCATAGCTAGTGTCAAAGCCAAAGGCTAATTGACACAAATTATATAAGACAAGGATTTCCAAAGGGATCCTCTGCTTGTTTCTGCAGGCACATCTGAAGTGCACGGCTAGATCTGAATTACCTGCTCCAGACCTTGCAACTAGGGCTGATGCAAGTGCTTGTCCCGGGCTGCAGTGGATTTCTCTGGAGCTGGAGAGAATATCCTCTATCCGCAGTGCTGTGCTCAGCAGAAAATATTATTGCCTTGGAGGCAAGTGTGGAGCGGATACAGCATAATGTGGAGAGAGGAAAGAGGAGAGAGGATAATATTCCTACACCCCCATTCAGGAATGTCACTGCTGCTTTAGCATCCTTCTACTTTCTGGGCCCTGTCCTAAGGAGAGAGTAAAAACTGCTCATTTAATTAGATATATATCACTGCCAGTTCCATTTGTCTTAAGTTCTTCTGGAAACAGGTTGGAAAGATCCCTAAGTAATCTGGAGGAGTGGGATGGAGGTTGAGTACACTATCAACTCAGATGGTTATAGCACATCAATGAAATTAGGACTTACTCCCATTTTGTTGTGTGCTATATCTATACTTTCTATAAAAGTGTAAAAATCTTGTCATAAATGTGTTGTCTGTGGTCCCAGATAACAATAGAAAAAAGCATGGCAGAGTGGAACGGACATGAGCTTTGAAATCCTTTATGGGTTTCAGTCATGATTCTGTCACGTACTATCTGTGTTATCTCAGGTAAGTTATTGACTTCTCTGAAATGGTTCCTTGTTGATAGTGATTCTATTGCATCTGCTTCATATGTGTCTTCTCTCACAAAATATAGAAAAGTATAATTGAAGCAAAGCATGGAAACTGCAAAAACAAACCAAATAAAGAAGAAAAGAAAAGAGCTTTGGTCACTGCTGTTGAAGGAGTTCATCCAGAGGACGTGATTGCTGGTTGACCCACAAGCTAGACCTGGGCAATCAGAAGCTCTTTGTCTCCTCTCCTTTCCTTGAAATGTATGTGCTGCCCACTGTTCTCATAGTGGGAGCAATTTTAAGGATACAGCCTTGAGAGAGCAATGTGTAGTTGAGACCATCTGGACTGAATACGTGACTGAACTTATCAAGGCCTTTATATAAACTTTCAAGATTCTAGTGGGTAAATGCAGAGATCTACTCATTTTGTGGCCCTCCAAGACAAGTCTTGTATGTAACTTTCCTTGCTTATTAAATGTGCCACCTACCAATATGGAGTGGTCTACCTCTTTTTTTGACCTCTCCTTTCCCTCTCTGTACAGGGGCCAGTTGCAAATTTTACCCAGGTTTCGAACCAAACTCCCCAGGTTGCAAACCATCTACTGCCTGATTATTTGTCATTCATTTGGCCACGTGTATGTGCAATCCTTTTCTATTAAGGGCAGTATTTCTCAACAAAGACACTACTGATAATTCTCTGTTGTCATGACCTGTCCTGTGCACTGTAGGATGTTTAGCAGCATCTCTGGTCTCTACCCACTGTATGTCAATAGAAACCTCACACTCCAGCCAGAGAATAACAGTAAAAAAATTTCTACAGACATGACCAAATGCTTCCCTCTATACTCATTTCAGAAATTCCTAGCCAATGAGACAAATATAATTTCCTACTAAATAAATAGAAAATTCCAAATTCTCATTTTCCTGGCTTTCCTTGCAGTTGAGGCTCAGGGATGTAATCCAGTCTGCTCCAGTCACAGGCACCCAAGCTGCTCTTTGAATCATATGTTAGTAATGCAAGAGATGGTAACTGCGCAGAGTCTATTCTCCAGCGGGTGGCGTCAGTGGTAAGGCTGAATCAGTAGTAACCTACACCATGTATCCAAAGCTAGTGCCATGGACCAGTGTTGATGGTGTCTGCATAGTATACTGTGGTGCCCATGACCAAGAGAGTGCAGTGATGTCTAGACCAGACAAGTTCTTCAGTGTCATTTAGGGCATTGTCCTTGGCTACATAGATTCTAACCATTTTCAGAGACCCTGAGAGCTGCTCAATAACCTTTGAACAAATGTTCTGCTCAAATGAGAGTTATTACTGTTGCTTCCACTTAGTAATCCTGGCTGATACAGTAGCTATTGCATAAATTCAGATGTTTTAGGAAGCTTTGACAAATGACTATGAAATATATATAATTGTTTCCAAGTGAATGTTGTAATACCCTCCTTGAGAGAGGCTGGCCAGCCTTTATTGATGTCTGCACGTTGGAAGAGAAACATCATAGATAGGTATTTCATGATACATTAGAGAAAGAGATGTTACTGATTCTGATAGATAGAGGTTGCTTTTAAAGAGAAAAGCTAGCTGGAAAGAAAGAGAAAGTGTGCCCTTTGCTATATTTTTGCATGGATTTTACAAGGTTCTTGTACAATATGACACTGTTATTCCTGAAAGATGATAACTGGTCCAGTGCCAAGCTCTTAAAAGGCTCTCAGGAAAGGCTTCTTAACTTGACTATACAGAGCAACATATATGAAAAGCCCCTAATCATATTTTTACCACTTTCTGAACAGAATGATGCTTTGGCTGGTGATTTTAGAATAGGAACTATTCTGTAGAAAACCACAACTTTTTATTCAGAGGCCTACAAATCCACTTCTTAATGCAAGATGCCTTCCGTGGTTCAGAGCTTAGGGAAAGGGGAATTGAAAAGATGCTGGGACATTAGAAAAAGGACTCATTTATCTCTATGGTGTTGTGCTTTTAAGCCAGGGTCACACACTCCTTAGGGGGCAGGAAGGGATCCAATAGCTACCAGCCTTGGACACCCTATTCTTTTCATGGAAATACACTTAATTCTCTCACTTGACCCATACTCTTGCTTCTGCTCTCCCATAAGAAACTTCTGATCTTTTGTGTTTTATCTTTCATTCTCAGCCTACTTGAAGGTTATGGTTTTTCCTTGACTTTGAATCCCTAAGCTTCCTGAAAATTAACTTGCCCTCATGCAGAGAATTTTTTCTCATCTGGAGGCTTCAGATGCCCACCTCTCCTTAGTCCAGCTCTATCCCACTACATCCTGGCACAAATCCACCAAAATGATGCTCCAGCCCACCCCCAAAATCAAAAAGGTACACCAAGTTTACCTGTGAGAAGGCCTGTTCCTGAGAAAACAAGATCTTCAATAATCACTTTGCTGTTCACATGAAACTAACACAACATCGTTAATGAACTATACTCCAATATAAACTAAAAAGTTAAAAAAAAAAAGAATGTCCAATGTGATGGTATTAGGAGGTAGGGCCTTTGATAGGTGCTTTAGTCTTGAGGGTGGGGCCCTCATGAATGGGATTAGTATTCTTATGAGACCTCACAGAACTCCCCAGCCCCCCCACCATGTAAAGATACAGTGAGAAGTCTGTGACCTAGAAGAGAGCCCTCATTTGACCATGCTGGCACCCTAATCTCAGACTTCCAGCCTCCAGAATTGTGAGAAATAAGTTTCTGTTGTTTTAAAAAAAAAATAAATAAATAAAAGGCTCTGCACAGAGCTTCATAACCTCTTCGTGGACTTTTTGTTTTCAAGCTGATGATGGAAAAACAGTTATATTCCAGTCGAAGCCAGAAGTCCAGTATGCACCACAATTGGAGCAGGAGGCCTAAAATTTCGAAAGAACCGTCGCCAAGCAAAATGTCCTCAGATCTTCAAACGAGAAGTTCACAAGCACATAGGAACTATCTTGAAGACGGAGAAAGTGATGACTTTTTAAGATGCCTCTCTCTTATTCTGGGTGGATTTTAACCGTGACTCTTGTCCTCTCCTTGATGGTATTGCTCTGGATTTGTTGTGCAACTGTGGCTCCAGCTGCAGAGCAGTATGTTCCTTCTGAGGAGCTGAGTATCTGTGGTGACTTGGAATTTGTGAATGAACAAAAGCTAAACAGATATCCAGCTTCTTCTCTTGTGGTTGTTAGATCTAAAGGTGAAGATCACGAAGAAGCAGGGCCTCTACCTGCAAAAATGAATCTTGCTCATTCAGAAATTTAAGGTTTTTTTTTTTTTTAAAGAAAAGTGTAATAGACATCTAAATTTCCATTCCGCATAGTGCTTTTTAAAATGGTTTCATTGGATATAGGGCTTAAAAATCACTATTAAATGCAAATAAACTTTAAAAAAACCCCAAAAAACAGGTACTTACCATCTCACCAGATCAGAAGTCTAGAGGTAGGATGGGCCAGCATTGAAGTGGCCATTCAGAAGTGCTACCAAAGACTTCTCCCAACTTTTCTGTCACCATTGCTGGGTTAGCAACTACTCTCCATGTGGTTGTGAGAATGGTGCCACAGCTGGAGACACAACAACATTCTCACCAAAAAATAAATAAATAAAAGGCATGGGCAAAATGGGTTTCTACTTACATGGCTCCCTTTGATCAGGAAGGGAGATTATTCTCAGCATATCCCTCTCAAACTTGCCTACATCTCCAACTCCCAGACCAATAAATATCATGTGGCTGGGCATCTTATCACCCAAACCCGTTTGGAATCCTGTTAGCAAGAAAGGAAGAGATGTGTTTAGATGTGCAACCAAAAATGCCTGCCAGCCTTGCCTTGAGCAGGAGTAGAGAAAGGCATGGCAGTGCGTGTGCTATCCTTGTTCTTTGTACATGTTTCTCAAAAAATAACCAGAAAAGAATCAGAAGTTTGGAAACAGAACTTGAGTTTTATTCAAAGAGGGCTCTTCAGTATTAGTACCTGTGTAAATTGTAGTATGCAGTCCCAAACTGGAATCTCCTACTTGTAAGAGCATGCCTTTTGTTAAAGTCCCACGAGAAATCATCTTTAGCTACTAAGACCAACATCTCTGCTCTTGTTTCCTTTCATCATATTTGTGCCACAATATAAGGCAGGAGTGACGGCAGCAGCAGCAGAGCTGAAGCGTCCACATGAAGATGAATCACACCAGTGCTTTTTTCTGCAGGACCCTGGAGCATAGCACATGTTGGGGTGAGCGCTGCATGTGGAGAGGAATGAGACACAGGCAGATGGAAACCTTGTTTCGTATGAGTTATGCAGCCCCGAGAAGCCGTGGTGATAAGTGTTTAAAAAGCAAGGGATTCAGCTGAAAACTGTTCTGACTGCACCACAGAAAACCCTGTTGACTTGCTGGGATATTTGCTAAAATAGAAGGCTTTAGGATAGACATCTAAAGCAGAATTTATCACAGCACACAAAGCCTTCAGTCAATACTCGTGGCCTTATAACATACTTTGCAATTGCCTGTGTGAATGGACTGGGTTGCGCTGAAATAACCCTCACATCAGAGAAACTTCTTTGTGAAGTTTTACTTTCTTGGTAACATCTGCTCAAGAAAACAGTCTTGAACCTGAGTCATCAGCCTTATTTCATCTCAAGTAAGTTCATTTTATAAATCTTGATGTTAAAAAAGGAGCACAGCGCTGTTAGTAGCGATTGTTTTTTTAAATAGATAAGGATGGCAATTGTAATAATGTAAAAATGTACAGGAAACATTTTCATTAATGTTTTATTCATCAGACTGCATAAAATAGATAATAATAATGTTGATCATTACTTTCTTGAACATTAGCCTCTTGTGTGCTAAACACCTTGCTTTTATGCTTTATCTCTAATGGTTATAAAAATCTTACCTTAGAAATAACTTATCTGAGGCTCCAAGTGATTTTCCCAGGACTATGCAACTGATAAGAGATAGAGCTAGTCTTCAAACCCAAGTTTGTCTGACTCTAAAGCCCTTATATTTGATATTTCCTAATACACTGTTTCATACGTCCTAGTCTTTCCCATAAAACCAGTTATACTCCAGCCCATCTAAAAATGCCAAGCGTGAGGAATAAGGATAGAGGGAAGAACCACAAAGAAGATGAGTTTCATCTTGTCTCATGAAAGGCACAGAAAGGGATGGGGCAAAAGGCCGATAAAAAGCTGCCTCCATAACATGAGGATTAACCATTGAGAAATTCTGCTCCAAATAGTGGGAAAAAGTAAATCAAGGGAATTAAAACAGCATCTAATAAGTTTGCTGCTGAATCTTAACATTGGCAACATTCATAACATGATTCATAGCATTGCATTGAATTTTGAACTTTTCCTCAATCCAATTAACTAGTAGAAATATCTTAAAAATACTTCTGGACATGTCTGTAAAGGTGTTTTCAGATGAGATTAACGTTTGAATCCATGGACCCAGTAAAGTAGATTGGCCTCCCAGTGCAGATGGTTATCATCCAGTCTGTTGAGGGCTGAATACAATAGAAGTAGAGGAGGTTGAAATTCACCCTTTCTTGCTTCCTGCCTGCTTGCTTCACTTAGAACATCTCATCACATCTCATCTGGCCCTTGGGCTGGGATTTAAACCATCACTCCCCTGGTTCTTAGGCCTTCAGATCTAGACTGATTTATACCATTGACTTTCCTGGGTTTATGGCTGTAGACCACAGATCATGGAACTTCTCAGCTTCCTTCATCATGTGAGCCAATTCTTCAGAATAAACATTTCTCTTTCTCTCTCTCTCTCTGTGTCTCAGTCCATGTTGATCAAGGAAAATCAAAGGTTATAAAGTATTTCCCAGTCTACAATCCAGATACCACTGACAAAAACTGAAGTCAAAAATGATTAGGGAAAAAAATGAACTTTTTGTTCATATAACCTATAAGTGGCACTTTGGGATATCAGGGTTGAAGGGGATAAAGTTTGTTAGCCCAGACAACATGGATATGGGTCGAGATAGAGCTTCCTTAAAGGAAAACAAATACTATTTTTACTTGAAGAAGGGTATAAAGGTCTGCTGAACAAGCTAGAAAAATAATAACTGTTTCCAATGGAGTAAATGAGATAGAGATAGATGAGATAGATAGATAGATAGGCAGGCTAACACATGGAAAGAAAATAGTTGTATGACAGAATGTTAATAGCACTTTTTCTGGATGGCCATATTATTAATAGTTGTTTTTCCTGCTTGGAACTTCCCTATATATGGTGGATATTTTGATTCTCAACCTCAAGTCTTCACTTTGGAGGGTTTAGAAAGTTATCACATAAATGCCCCCCAATACTCATGCAGCTAGCATTCTGGATGCAAATTACATACTGTCAGTACTTAGGAGAGATCTGGAAGGCAGAATGAAGAAACAGCCATTTCCCTACCACCTTTGGCTCTTGCTACAGGCAATTTAGAAATGTGAGACTTTCACACAGCTGCACTCCAGTCCTCGTATTCAAGTTTGGTGGAACACACAGAGTGTTATGAAAACACTGAGTGACTTCCTAGCCTGGATTTCTGATAGCCGTGTCACAGCTTCAGTTTGCTCGTCCTCCGGAGTGAGAGGAAGTTGTCACAGCAAGGAACAGTGGCTGCCTCTGAGATGGTAGCTCCCCTTGTGGTTCAGCTCTGCGTTATTCTAGGAACCCATTCAGAATGTTTAGCCCAGGACCTGTTTTTTCAGTCCTTCCAACAATTGTGTAAGCACCTAATATCTTGTATTAAATTCTTTACTGCTGAAAATATTTATAGCAATTTCTGTTTTCTGCACTCAGCCTTACTGATTCACCTATATTTTATTATATTGTGACTGTAATTCTTATATCTTGTGTAACAAAAATACTCCTTTTAAATCTCATGCCATTTCTCACCAACACAAATTCTTTATTTAAATTAGCTGGTCTCTTTACAATTCCCAGAAATGCCCTTTGCTCACCACTATACATATGCTCCCTTCTGTCTACTCAAGCCTACTGAGAGAAACCATGGCATATCTGTAATAGCTAAGAGTTCTAACATTTCTGCCATATCCACTGTGCCCAGTAAAGCAACAGCAGTCCTGTGGGGAAATGGTGGCGTCGAACATGGTAGGACAAAAATGTAGTGAGATGGAGCTGTGAGAAATCCCCTGGGCCTAAAGAAAATTTGGGGTAGAAAGAGATTTTGCAGAAAGCTAGAGTTTCTCCTTGAGCTGGTAAGGGCAAGAGCAAGGATGATTTGGAAGTATATATTTAGTTATTCTGATCCCTATGTGTGATTTCATTATTATTCTTCTCACAACAGAACTCTGAATTTTGACAGTGTACACTGGAAGTGAATATCATCTTAGTCTCTGGCTATGATTCATTTCCTCCTCTTTATTCTTACAGATGAAAGTGAACAATAGATTGTATTAGTTCGTGTCCTTCTTAGGTTTTCTTTTTAAAGGTAAATGCATGTGGGAAAAAATTTTACCCACAACAAAGTGTATCAAATGTATAAAAAGGGAGATTCTAATTTTCATGTTTGCAGCCATTCCAATATGCAATCCCACTGCCCAGAGATAACCAGTGCTACCAGATTAGATAAAAACTTTCTGACATCTTTTGATATATTTACATCATTTTTAAAAGTGGGAACACACTGTCCATACTGTTTGCTAATTGATACTTTTTCTTAATAGTATATCATGGACATATTTCCATGTCAGTATTCGTTACACGGCTTCATTCTTTTAAAAGGCTGTATTGTGGCTTACTTTACATACGTAGTTTATTTAACCTTTATCCTATCAATCAACTTTGAGATTGCTTCCTCATTTTTGTTCATGAAAATGGTACAATGTATATCTCACTGTACTTGGAATTAAATTGATATGAAGGTCTTCAAATGAAAGTTTTGTTTTCAATCTACCAAAAACAGTTAAGAACTACTTAGTTTATATAGTATCATGAGCCTGAGGGTAAATTAATATTTTTGTTTGTAGTTTAATATAAAATCTGGGTTGAGGCATAAAAGTTAGGAGCTTATATATTAAGTGTAAAGATCTTAACCCTTTTTCCTGCAGTAGTCTGAAACTAGATTCACAGAACAAAGAACTCATTAACGACTTACATTTATGGATGGAATTGAGATGTGTGAAATGCAGAATTTAGAATATCCCTAAAAAACAAATTAAACAAATTTTATTGTTCCCAAAATCAAATGTATTCTCAAAAGTTTATCAGTAAATGTTATCAGTGATGCAGTAAAAGTTACATAAAAAAATGTAATTTCAGTTATCAGAGGAAATAATATATCTGAAGCAAGTTCTAGTTACATTTTGTTTCAGGTGTATCCCAAGAAGAGGTTGACAATGTAAATCTAAGCTGAAATTAGTGGTATGGATCATGTTAGGAAATCACATGTTCTTTTAAGTCCTAAACACAGTGAAACTTTTTCTCCAAAACTCTAAGGAAGAAGCCATATTCCATTCAGCATTCGTCTCAGAATGCAATCAGCATGGCAAAGACAGGGATAATCTTTTTAACAAATCATACCTCCATAGAATCTCAAAGCTCACAGGGACTTCAAAGGCCACTTAATTGCCCTGCTGGTTCTTGAATTCCCCTTTCTGCCTTTCACCAGATGGACTACTAACTTACGTTCAAATATCTCTAAGTTATAGGCATTTCTCCACTGAATGCAGAAATTTGTCAGATACTCATATTTTTTAAATCTTGGATTTCTTTCTTTCTGTAAGCATTCGGTATTAGATCAACCCTCTGGATACACAAAAAATAAGCTTCACCCTTCTGTCTCATGACAGCCTTGTAGATATCTGAAGACGGCTCTCATCTGCATCCTGAGGTTTCTCTTAAGGGTAAACATCTTGCCAGTGGAAGATATTCTGAACCCATAAGGTCAACTACACTTTCCAGAGACTTCTGATTTTTTTTAAATCATTCACTCCATCAACTGACTAATATTTATTGAGAGCTTTCCACATGTCAAGTATGGCACTTTCAAACTCACCAGTAAGAAAAGTGAACACCCCTCTGTCCTCATGAAGCTTATGGTAGAGTTAGGGCAAAAAGAGACATTGATCAATTTACCTCCCATAAACCATGTCAATTACAGAGGGGAGTGCCACAGAGGAGAGTTAGCCAGTCCTGTGGGACAAGTAATAGAAAGCTCTGATACCCTGAGTGATAGGGTAAGCTTTCCTGAGAAAGCGATGATTTGAGTCGTGATCCAAAGAATGCATATGAGACATCTAGATGGAGACATAGGAGAACAGATTTGCTAATTGAAAGAAGACAAGACCTGTAGGAGGAGGGAGCATTGTCTGAAAAAGGTCATGTAGCAAAGGCATAGAAAATGAATGGGAAGAATGACTTCCTAAGAGATTGACCTGGAGAAGTGAATTTTGGGCATGTTTGAGGTTTGGTTGTTTACAAAGCTTATTGAAGAGTTTTAAGAACAAGAGTGAAATGATCAAATTTGCATTTACAATATGTCACTTTGATCTCATGAGAGAAAACAGGTTGGAGGGGGAGAAGGAGGAAATGTAAGTCAATTACTAAGAGGCTATTGGAATGGTCCAGTAGCTGAGGCTAGAGGATGAAGGAGATGGGGTGACTGGTGAGAAATGGGTACATTTAAGAGATGTTTACTAGGCAAGTGTTGAGAATTCCAAATGAACCAGCACAAATTTTTAGAATAGTTTTTTTGTTTGTTTATTTTTTAACATTTATTTTTTGTTTTAATTAATTAATTAATTTATTTTTGGCTGCATTGGGTCTTCATTGCTGCTTGCGGGCTTTCTCTAGGGGTGGTGATCGGGGGCTACTCTTGGTTGCAGCGCGTGGGCTTCTCATTGTGGTGGCTTCTCCTGTTGTGGAGCACGGGCTCTAGGTGCACAGGCTTCAGTTGTTTTGGCACACAGGCTCAGTAGTTGTGGCTGGCGAGCTCTAGAGTGCAGGCTCAGTAGTTGTGGTGCACGGGCTTAGCTGCTCCACGGCATGTGGGATCTTCCCCGACCAGGGCTCGAACCCATGTCCCCTGCATTGGCAGGCAGATTCTTAAGCATTGCGCCACCAGGGAAGCCCCTAGAATACAGTTTTTGTTTATATGAAAGTTTAAAGCAAACTTTGAAAGCAGTTTATTTTTTTATTTTCTATTATTTTAAAGTGATTAAAGACTTGAACATTAATAACAGAATATACAAAGATGTTAAACAGTATTTTAGAAAAGTCCACAGGGTATATACAGAAGAAATGTTTCAAAACTTTTTTTTCTGATTTGGACATGTCAGAAAGCATATCTGCAGGTTCTAGATCTTCCAGTTCAGCGTTTCATCTTCCTAAGAGAATCTTAGTGGAAGAATAGAAGGAGAAGAATAAGGAATTTCGAGGTGGACAATAAGTCCTTATATTTTTAAAAAAAGTATAATCTTGAGCATATGAAACTAGAGAAACAGTAAAATAAAAAAAATATATATATAGTCTTTTCTCTTTGCAACCACTGTGAGTTATAAAAGTAGAGTAGAAAAATATTTCTTGCTTTCTTGAGCTGGTCAGGGATCTTTTATTGTATAAATAATAAATTTGAAGTTTAAAATTGAAGAATTTCAAACAATGGTGTCAACAGCATCCTGATTATAAATCCTGGAATTCACTAAAATTGAAGTTGCCTATTTCAAACGCAGACGTTGGTTTTTGAAGATTGGTCACCTAGCACCATCTTCTGGCTACATAATAATTTTTGTTTTTCTCCCTCACTACAAACTTGTTACTGTGTAAATATTATGATTGTGGTGCCACCTGCTGGATATTTTTCTAAAAATGAACACATTCTGAAGAGTTGTGCTGGGAAATCAGTTGCTTACATTTCATGGGTATGACTTTTAACCACTCTAGAAAAAAATAATACTTGCAAAGTAGCTAGACCTCCTGATTCTAAGAATTATTCTAAGTTACTCAACATAATACTTTAATGTTATAAAGAATTATTATGCATTCTATTGATTCTTATGGAGAAAGAGGCTATATGTCCCTTTAGTAACTCATTCCCTTGCTCTTCTTTTGCTGTCCCTGTGCAAACTTCAGCCATATGAGAAATTATCCCCAAATAGTTTTAAAGAAGCATAAAATAATACTTGAGCATGTTTTACAGTATTTCTTAAATCTTACAACTCTAAGAAATAGATTAGCTCTGTCTTACTGACTGGAAAACAGAGATGTGGTTTAGCTGCACCTAAGGTAGCTCATACCAAAACAGAGCAAAGAAAATTTGAGCCAAGATATTTTTTACAGTGAATCCTCTACTTTTTCTATCCTGCCTGTTTTCATTGCTACTTAATGGGGTTTGAGTAAATGTGGATTGTATATAAATCCGATTTTTAAAGCCTAATAAAAAGATTTTCTAATCTCCACTAATACATTTCCTCCTCAGAACTTTACAGTTCTTAGCCGAGTTCACTTTATTGCCTTTATTAGTTTTCCACAGGCTGAATGACACACTTTCTATTTGTCATCCTGGGCTTCTTTCTGCGTGGGTATCTCTAAAACCAACCATGACATTCAGATTTCACTCACTTATACTTGGACAGAAAAGTCCAAAGAAAGGAATAATAATTTGTCACTGTTCTAAAGTGTTGATTAGATTCAACCTAAAAATGAGAATGCTGAAACTTCTGAGTTAAAGAAAAGATGCTCCATTGATTTATTAGTACTAATCATATTTAATGTGATTTAACCTGAGCTGTTTAATGGTGTATTTTAAAAGTTCTCTTAACTGGTCCTATATACTCATTAGACTCCTCCCCAAAAGCTAACAGTGAGGACTCTCTATTAGATAGTGGGTCAAATCGCAGCAGGATGGGGGTAGAAGAGGTCCCTTTTATCTGCAGAAAAATCTATCCACAGCAAGACAAAGTAAGGCCAACCTATAGAGGAAAACAAAGCTAATGGAGATGAATAATTATTTGACTGAACCAGATTTCCTCCGGTATTTCCCAGTCAGGTAAACCAAAATAATAAAATCTTTCAGTTTGTTACTTTCATAAGTTTTTCTCTTCTTGCAACTAAAGGAATACTAACTAATACAGTTTTCAAAAAATACAGATTGACTTAATAAATGTTAAATGAAATCCCTTTGGTTAGTTCTCCTAAGTTCTCTGAGCTTCACCTGTTTTTAAAATTTAATTTTAAAATAAAGGGAATTATTTGCACTTTACTTTCCTCCCAAGGTTTATGGAGTTCAAATGAAATGAACACCATATGAAATAAATGATTTATAAATGAAAGATTTAGAAACTTATGTAAAAGTGCTATATAAATGTCAAAGTCATGGTATCCAAACCTGCCATGTTGTTGAGCAAATCAGTCCATGTGACCAGCATGGTGCTCCTTAAAAATGGCATCGGTTCAATAAAGTTTCATCCTTTTCATTGTGTCAGTTCTACATAAAGGTAGGAAAGAGGAACTTTCCAAGGGTTTTATTATTTAATCAACACTGTAACTTAATGTTATGACAGTCAGTTAAGTATCAATATAATGATCCACTGACATTTATATTTGTCATATAATATATGCTTGAAAGACAATACTTTTTAAGAAACAACATTACTTTTAATTTTTTTGTCTTTTGTAAAAAAGCGAAGTCATCATATCTGTAAGGGTAAAGTGAGATATTTCCCACACTGGTTTTTCAGTTCCTGGTATCTGGAAAATGTCTTCTGTGAAATACTGATCCAACTCTTAATGTTCCTATGCTTGTATAAAGAATCAGAAGAGGGACTTCCCTGGTGGCGCAGTGGTTAGGAATCCACCTGCCAATGCAGGGGACACAGGTTCGAGCCCTGGTCCAGGAAGATACCACATGCTGTGGAGCAACAAAACCCATGTGCCACAACTATTGAGCCTACTTGCCACAACTACTGAAGCCTGCATGCAACAAAAGAAGCCACCGCAATGAGAAGCCCGTGCACCACAAAGAAGAGCAGCCCCCCTCACCACAACTAGAGAAAGCCTGCGCACAGCAACGAAGACCCAATGCAGCCAAAAAAAAAAAAAAAGAATCAGAAGAACAATTCATATTTACTTCTACGATGTTAAATACCCAATGCAGTTTTGGTAGACTAATTAAATAAAGATTTAAGATAAGATGGGATCAGAAGTCTTAAAATAATTATGTCTTAATTCTTTTTCTTACTTAACAAATAGATCTCTGTGCTATTTGGATAAATTTTCAATCTCCACTTCTATACTATGTGTTTTTATTTGTGTTCTCAAAATATCAATTTGGTGTAGAAAACTATATGATAGTCAAAACTAAAGAATACAGGAAGGAAGAGATTTGTAATCCCCATGAATATGAATACAACTGTCTGCTCTTACATGGGATGACAGTTTTAGCATTTTCATCTTTCCCATCCCACCTTCCCCACAATTTGAGATTTTAAGACTTTTAAGTACTTAAGAGGAGCTCCCTCCATCTGTAAAACTTAAGTGTTAATTAATTTTGTTCTAAAATTAAATTGCATTGTGCTTTTTTCCAATAAATACGTCAATCGAAATATAAACGCACAACATAAGGGCTGTGAGTTGAGTTTTGTTCCGTATCTTACTGAGAGCTGTAGCCTGGGAGACAGCAACAGAAGTTTTTCCCTCAGTTTGTGAACGTCACCCCTGATGGGGAGAGAATCATTTAAGTTTTGCTGTGAAAGTTGATCACATCAGCGTAAGTATTTTTCGTGTTGTTGATGCTCTGAAGATCCAGAATACTCTTATGTGTGAAGATCTGCTTTTTAGGATGAAGCAAGAACAAAGGATCCTATAACCTAGACGGCCATAAATTAGAAAATAAATGCGAAGCTGAGAAGAGCAGGTCCCTACATGTTTCTCTAGGCTGACTGTATGTAATGAAACGCAGAGACTTGAGAGAATGTTTTGCACTGTTAAATTAATCAAACAAGGAGGCCATTAGATGGATGAGGCTCTAATGCCACTGTAGCCTATGTAAGCAACCGAAAATCTAAGTTTGTAAATACCTCAATGTTAAGAAATCAAGAGGCTAATTACAACCACTCTCAAACAGCCAATTAGGCTTTAAACTATAGACAAATAACCTTTCTTTGCTTCTGCACTTTCTCTGTATAAGTCTAGCCCCTGGCTCCTGTCAGCCAGGGTTTCCAAACACTTCTGGTTTGGTGCTGCCCCATTCGAATCAATTCTTGCTTAAATAAATTCATAAAAATTTCAATATGCCTCAGTTTACCCTTTAACAGCACCATCCTTCGAAGTGTGCGTGTGTGCGTGCATGCTTGTGCGTCTGATGATTTAATAGTAAGACTGGGTTCTTCAGGGTAAGGAATTGTGTTTGCAGTCCTTTCTAAACATTTTGAATTTGTAATATACAATTGATTAAAAGTTAAAACATTCCAAACATTCCAATTAAGAAAAAGACCATTTAGGAGGGCAAATATCCCCAAGGTTTTTTTTTTGGGGGGTCAACTTGAGCCCTTAAACGTTTAGAGAGGTAACTGTAATAGCTAAATGTCTACTTGTATTACTTATTTTCTTATACATCCATGTATAATACCACATTATATAAAAATACATTAGTTTAGAAATATTGCTTATTTCCATACCCGCATTTCATTAAACAGTTTTATTCAACCTCTTCACATGCATTTTCAACATCACTGTCTTAATTGTCACAAGCGCCTTTTTTTGAGCAGTTTTCAACAACTTTCATTTTCACTTCCATCTCAGTGCCTCAGAATACAGCACTTTTAAAATTTTAGTTTGATGCTATTACATGTTACTGGAAATTTATCCAAAGCCTAGGTACTCTTTCACATAAATTAGAACAGTTGTTTATTATTTTCATTTGTCCTTTATATGTGTATTAGAAATCTCCAAAGCATAGCCATTTATTTAGTTAGTTTTTAAAGTGATTTCTTAAAAGCCTTGTTTACAAGACTTTCAGTACTTCCAAATATGAAGTTCTACTTCAAGACATAACTACTAAATTTCTTTGTGTTTTTACTGATTCATCTAGGTGACCTCAATAAGTACTCAAAGCTGAGATCCATTAAGGCCAATTTCCAACTAATGCATTTTCCTGAGAAACTGTTTTTCAAAATAAAGTTGTTGAGAAAGAGTTCTGAAATAGAGACTTCATAGGCGTTCTGACATAAGGTAACTCATTTTTTCTGACCTTACACTGGGGCAGGCATGAGAGATGCAGAGAACCAGCAAAAGGGTAAAGAGGCTGAACTGCAGATCAAGTGCAAAACAACTTAGGAGAAAGTTTAACTGGGTGGAAGCAGGGTTCATGGCATATCAGCTCCCCAAAGCTCTAGAAGCTGGAGACCCCCACTGGTTTGGGGTCTTCCAGTTGATTTACTTCACCTTTTCTAAGCTCAATTCTCAATTCCATCTCTCTTTGTTTAACCTCACCTTTTAAAATTGCCAGATTGCACCCATAGCTTTCTTATCACCCAGGCTAATGTGAAGGTGACTCCCTATATGGTCCCTCCCTGCCTATAGGGCATGTCATGTGGATTCTGACGTGTCTCTTATCTCTCCTCTGTTCACTCATTACCTACCCGTTAATACAAAGGTAAATTAGGAGACGGTCTATGCCGGCCTCTGATTTCCCGTGCCTTGTGGAATTTCTCTAGTCCAAGCCCCTTATCTCCTCTCCTATAAGTGCTTGTTCTGCCTTGTTTTTTCTGGTAGCAGTCTCTGCCAGGCCCAAGATTCATTCGGCACCATCACCAGCTAGCAGCTCACTAACTCTGCCAGCTCATTCCTGTGCCCAGTCTCAATCAGAGACCGGACTTATCTGCTGGTCCAGAAGGAATTCAGGGACCAGAAACAGTGACATATGACCTATGTCATACCAATAGAGATATGTGATTAAAAGTGCCATAAATAAATTGTCAAAAATAATTTCTCACAGTTAATAATGGCAAAAGATGTCACTTGTTACTTCTAGCATTCTAACTGCAGCAGCTGAGTACCTGCTTTCCTTGCAATGGCCCAGTAACCTAGAGACAGGTTAAGTGTGGCCCTAGCTCTACAACACAAAGGTGAGGAGCTACAGCCCTAGGTGGTGGAAAGAACAAGCAGGTTCTCATGAGAAGCAGGTGAAACTAACCCCTACCCAGGGCCAGGTTAAGATATATAGTAGCCCTAAGGATGAAAATGTACAATGCCCTTCCTATATGTAATTCAAAATTAAAAGGCAAAATTATCTGTGGTAGGTTAATAACTGTTCTCAAAGATATGCCCATGTCTTAATCCTTGGAACCTAATGAATGATGCCTTATTTGGAAAAGAGGTCTTTGCAGATGTGATTAAATTAAGGATTTTGAGATGAGATTATCCTGGGTTATCTAGATGGGCCCTAAATACCATCACAAGCACCTTTATAAAAGGCAGAGAGGTTGTCTAACAACCTCTCTGAAGGTTGTTAGAAGAGAAAGATGTGTGAAGATGAAGACAAAGATTGGGATGATGTAGCTTCAAGTCAATGAATGCAGGCAGACACCAGAAGCTGGAAAAGCCAAGGAACAGATTCTACCTGAGAGCCCCCTGAGAGAGTAAAGCCCTGCTGACACCTTGATTTCAGACTTCTGGCTCCAGAACTGTAAAAGAATAAACTTCTATTGCTGTAAGCCACCAAGTTTGTGGTAATTTGTTACAGCAGCCATAGAAAACTAATACACTAACCCACGAAATAAATATAAAACAGTCCAACAAAAATGCTGTTTTTTTTTCCTCCCTAGTTTAACTCCTTTATTGCTTTCTTTATGCACTATTAACTCTAGAATTTTATCTAAGTCAATTTCTAAGTTAGGGAGAAGTTTACTGAACAAGCTTCAATGTGGACTAGTAGCTTAAAGCACATCCAGATTCCAATAATATATTTGAAAAAGTATTTCATGATATTAATGTGGACAAGATGGATATAATCAGATCTAGCTGATATCAAAGTTGAGTGAATTTATAACTGAATAAACAATTCTGCCAAAAGGTACTGGTAAATACTTATGGATGAAACTTCTGTGCATCATTCTGTGCTGAGACACAGAGCGTTCTTCTCAATCCTGTTCTGTGCAAGATTTTCATCACAAATTTGGATGATGATAACAAGCTGATCTGGTCAGCAGATGACATGGAGGTGCTCTGCTATAGAGAACAAAAAGGGCTCTTGACAGGATGAAATGATAGGTTGAATTTAAAAAGATGTAACTTAATATAGACATATTAAAAGTCTCTAACCTGGATTTCACAATTTAACTGCATGGGTACAGAAAAGGAAAAATCTGCTATAAACTCCCTACATAAAATAATAATAAAAAATGATACAAAATGCTACTGTGTCCCAGAGATATAATGATAGATATAGATAGATAGGTGATAGATAGAACGATGTTTCTCACAAACGTTGTGGGGTAGGATCAAGACAACCTGCACCATTTGCAGGTCCTAGTGCCAAATGAAAATGCAGAGCCACTTGCTTAAAAATTAAGAATTTTAAGACAGCAAGAGCAGAGCATCAATCTTTCTAAGTGTGATTACACAGACTGTACACCCATGGAGTCAGCCCTACACTGGTATTATTTTACACAGTACCCATTCATATAGGAATCTGGCTTATTCAGTACTAAAACTCTAGCACAAGCCACAGAGACTGGAACAGAAGTTATTCACTGGATATAGGTATTTGTAGAATGAAAAAATGGCTAAAAAGAAAGAGTGATGAATCTGTCAACATCTTATTTACTAAGTAGACAAATAGCATTTTATCCTGGAAAGGGAACAGACTTTAACTGTAAGAAAAATTTCCAGTGTTTAGAGAATCTTAGGATCTAAAAAAGTTTTACTCCCTCAAAGCTATTTTTAAAAATAAAATCATAGGAAAATTCTAAATATATGAATTTGTCAAAATTCTCCTATGTACTGTGGAAAATAGTTTCAAATTGAAAAATAGTTATATAGAAGTCAAAGTAAATAAGTAAAGTTCCTTAATGCCCCCAAATAGGTTCCATGGCCTGTTGGAAACCCAGAAAACAAACTAACAAAACAGAAAATCTGTAAATAATGGCACAAGACAGATCAATGTTGACATTCCATTTGTATTTCTGCATAAGTTGTTTCATTTATGTGGAAAAGCTTACAGTTTAGTTTTTTAAGAACTTGCACTATATTTGTATAATCTTACAAAATAAAATCTAATTATGGAAATGTCAAACATGACAAGCTTTTAAAAATGTGAATGAAATATCTAAATGTTTTTATAAATTCAGTTGCTAAATAACCAAGTTTTGAAATACTAGGGATGATAGAAAAGAAAGCTGAAGAGACACAAACCTAAAATGATTTCATTTGCAAAAAATGAAAGAAAATACTTAATATTTAAACTAAGGAAAATTGTGTAGATATTCTATTTGATAAATCTTATCCTGTTTTACAAGATATAGACATAGCATTTATTAGTGCAATGTTACTTCAACTGATTTCATCAGTATATATTTTTCAAATACACAAAGATAATAAAAATACCAGCTGCAGTGCAGAAACACTCTAACAAGCTAATCTTACTTGCATTATGAAACGGCCACTTAAGATATAAAACAAAGATCAGCAAATTTTGCTTAGACAGAAAATGAGAAAAACAATTACATGTGGGAAAAATCTGATTTAAATATTGATATTAAGAGTCATTGATGGGGTTTCCCTGGTGGCATAGTGGTTAAGAATCCTCCTGCCAATACAGGGGACACGGGTTCGAACCCTGGTCCGGGAAGATACCACATGCCACGGAGCAACTAAGCCCGTGCGCCACAACTACTGAAGCCCGCGTGCCAAGGGCCTGTGCTCCGCAACGAGAGAAGCCACTGCAATGAGAAGCCCACGCACCGCAACGAAGAGTAGCCCCCACTCGCCGCAACTACAGAAAGCGCGCGTGCAGCAACGAAGACCCAACCCAGCCAAAAATAAATAAAATAAATAAATAAATAATTTTTTTAAAAAAAAATTATTGATGTAGTTTATGACATTGCAAGGTCATGCTTAAAGTAATATAAAATAATATTTAGTTATTCAGTAAAAGGATTCAGTCTTTAATCTAGAATCCTCCACGTGTAAATGAGAGAGATTACAGATGGGACACTGAAAAAGGGTCCCACAAGCAATAAGTTAGACAAAAGTATAATATATACCCTTTTGGAAATTCATAATCACTTTAGCATATTAATAGGGTTTGAGTAGTTCTACAGTAAAGATACTTATTTAACTTTGTTTAACCCATAATGTCCAAAACTTATTTGAACTCAGTACCCATTTTTAGGTAGGAGGGAAGTGTGGCTTGTTTACTTATTTTGTTTTTCATGTAAAATTTCATGTAAAACATTTTGGGATGGTGGTATTTTCTGGAGTTTACTTTGAGAATTGCAGCTCTATACCAATCAAACATGAATAAGTAGGAATATTGATTCTGCTTACATTTAGTATTTAGGAGTTTTCATAATTTATTTTACAGTTAAAGTGCATTTTTTTCTGCAAAGGCAATTTTTATGCAAATATACTGTCCAGAATCAGAAGGTTAATACCCTTGCCCCTTACTCTTGGCCATATCACATTTTGAGATTTGTGTCTGGTGCAGGACATTGGCTGACTGTAGTGTGATACAGGTTATCAATATGGATAGTGGGGAGGTTTGAAACCATTCTCAAAGATGTATAGTTGAAGGACTGCAAAGGGATTTAGGGCACGATGGTTGCTGTGCCACTTGTTGACCTTTTGTCTTTCAGCTCTAAACTCACTCTTCCATATTCTACTTTGTGAAGCCAGGGCTGGGACTCTGCGTATTTTATTTCTCTTTAGAAATAAAAGAGCTGGAAATTTAGCCAGCTGGAGTCCTTGTAGATTTAGCCAATAGTGGGTGCTGAAGGAAGATTGGAAGGCAGGTGGAGGGGAGAAGGATTGGACTCAGACCTGTTCTCTTGCTCTCAGTGTCACTCTAGCCATGACACTTCACCTGGCAGTAGCAATGGACCGCAGCAGCAGTTATTCCCAGTTACTAAATTCTTTCTGCATGCCCAGAATTAGTTTTATCGCTTTTAAAAGCAGTTGGTGGCATAGCACAGTATTAAGAGCACAGGCTCTGGAGGCAGACTGTGGATTTAAATCCCAGCTCACTCTCCAGTTGTACAACCTTGGGCAAGTTATTTAACATACTAGTCCCTTATTTTCCAGCCCGTAATCATCACACATTTACCCTGTTGGGATGCTATAAGAAGTTAATGAGTTAATATGCTAAGCATAAACTCTATAGAAGTTGTAAGGTCGGATCTTAACAAACGGCACCGCGAAACAGAGGAAAGCTTCAAGTGAGCTTTATTATGGAGCGCTCCCGGGCGAGGTTCACTGGTCCGAGAGAAAGGGGCCAGAGAAGTCGCACCCGGGCGAGGGTTGGGCAAGATTTTATAGGGGAAGAAGGGAAAGGGGTGTGGTGAATCTCGGAGGGCGCAGGGTATTCCTTATTTGGTGGTCTTTTCGGGTATCCTGGGGGACGGTTAGTCCCGCCCCTCGAAAGGCAGGAAGGCTGGGCTGGGTTCAAAGTCCTCAGGTCAGTTCCTGGAACTGGGTGGTCCGGAATGTCTCCAGGTCAGTTCCTGGAACTGGGTGGTCCGGAATGTCTCCAGGGCAGTTTCTGGAACTGGGTGGTCCGGAGAATTTCGGTCTGATGCAACCTGTGAATCTGATTGTGTTACCCTGCCTCGGGCCAGTTGGCCTTACAGAAGTGTTAGCCATTATTAGTGTGTGAAGCAAGAACTGTCCTACTTCTGCTAAAAGTGATGGGGAGATGGTGGATTCAGATTTTAATAGAGGGAAGAAAGTTTGAAGGAAATGCTGAGGAGTACTAAAAAGAAAGAGGTAGTGCAACATGAAAGTGGTTAAGCAGCGATGAGGACCCAGTTTAAGCTGGAGATCATGAATATGTATTGTAGCCATCTTCAAGATTTCCCCCCCTTCAGCCCGGTTATGGACCTGAAGACAAGTAGTTGGATGGATCCAACTGGAAACTGTGACGGAAGAACAATGAGGTGTTGGAATTCAGAACCCTGAGGATAGGCTAATGTGAGGGACCGTGGAATCTAAGCTAGATGTGTTAGAAGGGAAGGGAACTCCCTGGAGAGAGAGTAGAGAGTTCCGGACTGGAAGATAGAAAATTGGTGTTATGTGGGTGTTTGAGCGACAGAGCCGGAAGGATAGGGGATTGTGGTGACCTGACATCCCTAGTTCCACAGATGCTCTTCCGAGGCTAGGAACTCCACCTTCCCGGCACTGGGATTGGAAGACAGCTAAGGGAAAGGGCGGGGCCCTCCCGGCCAGGATAAAGAGAATTGTGACGGGACCGGGTGGGGCTCGCGGGCCGTAGGTGGCGCACCCGCGAGGACTTGGCGGGGGTCCGGCAGTGGGCGCCGCTGCGCTGCGAGGCTCTGCAGAATGTGCCTGTGCTGCAGGGAGGACGACGCTGTCCAAGTCAACCCCGTGAGTCCCCCCGGGCCCTCTGCCACCCTGGCGCCGGCCTCCCCCGTGGGAGGCCGCCTCGGCCGCTCGCGCTGCTGGCCTTTACGCGGGGGTTGGTGCTTTGGGGTTGGGAAATCCCGGGTGAAGGAGGCAGACTAATTTCTGGGCTGCAGGACCCGCCGGGAGGAGGAAAAGCCCCACCTCGCACCTGCTGGGGGCCAGACCCAGCATGACAATATTCAGTACCAACAGAAACATGAATTTTTGGATTTCTTGTACACCCTTTCCTTCCAGAATAAATCTCAGTAGTCCCGGTAATGTGGTTCATAGCAGGTTCTTTTTTCTCAAAATACTATCTCATCTTCCACCCCAATGTTTACTTTGATGCTCTTATTCTGATCCTGCCTCTTGCAGTTGAGATAATAGGCATCTATTACATAAATAGAAAACAGTAGCATAGGCTTCCTATTGTAACAGCTGATTTTTCTGTTTGCTCATGAGTTTTATTTTATTTTTTAATTTTACATGTTATGTAGGAAGGCTCAAAATGGCATTATCCTTCAGACGTCACTGAAAGGCAGGTAATGTTTAAATAAATAATTATGGTTAATTCAAAAGTGTGACTTTATCTTGTCCCTTTATGTGTGATCGTCCCTAATAGGACAAAAGTTCTATCAGCTAGACACTTCTGTGTTATCTTTCTTGAGACTCTAGGATCTTGTGACTACTATCAGAATGAGTCTTAACTAAGATACCCTAAATGGTTTAATATTCTCCTTTTTTTAATGTAACGTGATACATACACAAGGATATATGTAGCATACATAATTTTACAGCAGGGTAACAAAATATACCTCCAGTTTAAGAAAACATGAGTATCCTTGAACTCATCTAGGAGCCGCTTCCTTACTCGACCTCCCTGTGTCTCTCCCAGAGGTAACCACTACCTTGAATTTTATTTTTATCAAGCTAATCTCTTTCTTTAATAGTTTATCACCTACGTGCTTCTAAAAGGATATTGTTTTTCTTGGTTTTGAACTTTATAAACATAAGATCACACAAAGTTCATTGTATGATTTATTCTTCCTTATTTTTAAAAAAAAATAAATTTATTTATTTATAGCTACGTTGGGTCTTTGTCGCTGTGTGCGGGCTTTCTCTAGTTGTGGCGAGTGGGGGCTACTTTTTGTTGCAGTGTGCGGGCTTCTCACGCGGTGGCTCCTCTTGTTGCGGAGCACAGGCTCTAGGTGCTCGGGCTTCAGTAGTTGTGGCTCGCGGGCTCTAGAGCGCAGAGCTCAGTAGTTGTGGCGCACTGGCTTAGCTGCTCCGCGGCATGTGGAATCTTCCTGGACCAGGGCTCGAACCCGTGTCCCCTGCATTGGCAGGCGGACTCCCAACCACTGCACCACCAAAGAAGTCCTATTCTTCCTTCTTAACATTGTTTTCTCTTGTCCATATTGTGCACTATTGTGCACAGTTAATGAAGTGGAAATAAAGAGTAAATAGTTTCATTTGAGAACTCTACTGAGGTGGGACTTCCCTGGTGGTCCAGTGGTAAGGAATCTGTTCTGCAATGCAAGAGACGCGGGTTCGATCCTCGGTTGGGGAACTAAGATCCCACATGCCATAGGGCAACTAAACCCGCGCACGCCACGACACTGAGCCCAAGCATCTCAACTAGAGAGCCTGCATGCCGCAAACTACAGAGCCCACTTGTCCTGGAGCCCATGCGCCACAACTAGAGAAGAGAAAATCCGCACGCCACAACTTAGAGAAGAGATAAAAGCCTCGCACCACTACTAGAGAGAAGCTCACGTGCCACAAGGAATGATCCCGCACGCCGCAACGAAGATCCCACGTGCCCCAACTAAGACCACAAAAACAAGAATACTGAGGCACCAAGATGTTTTCTTCATCTATAAATCACACATTTGCAAAAAGTTTTTTTCCTATTTCTATGTAGCTATGTAAGCTGTATGCACTGATTGTGTTTATCTTTTTTTATGGACACAAACCAAAAATGTTGTCAGCATGCTATGCTGTTAACATTGTAAATGTCTTCTTTCCTTTTAATTTTCCCAAAGTCCACAGATAAACGTATTGAGCGTATGCAAAACCTAAGGAAACAGAAGAGGAAATTTAGTAAACGTTTTTCAAGGCCTGCCCCTGTTCCGGAACCAGGACTCCTAGTAAGCGTAGAGACTCCACTAAAATGAACAGATCCTTAAATGCAAGAGGCATCCTCAATTTTTCATTTATGGAACACTCTAAATTTTGTTTCTTTCTTTTCCTTTGAGAAATCAGTAACTGCAGTCTGGGAAGATACCTTAAAACTCCTCTAATCAAATTCTCATCTGTTATTTAAATCTCTTTTGTAGTTGTCTCCTGGAGATGATGTGGTTTAATGGGAAGAGTGTGGTCTTTGAAAGCTCAGTGCTCTGGATTCCAGTTTTTCCTTTGCGTATATTATCTGACTCCCTAAAATTATTCACTTAAATCTTCTGGGTTGTATTATTTGGACAATAAATCACAAAATCTCCTGCCAAATAGGTTTTCAGCCTAGGCTTGAACCCTTGGCAACATCAGAAAACTCTACCATAGCTTATATTCCATCCTTGCATACTTTTGACAAGGATTTAAAAGTTCTTCCACATAACATGGTTATATTGCCTCCATGAGCCTTTTACATGTGGTACCAATTACACGTCTAATAGCCAGTCATAAATCCAATGGAAAGTCCTTCAGATATTTGAAGAAAGCTGTTACCTCCCTTCATATGCAGACTTTTCTTCAGGGTGAAAATCCCCAAATTTCCTCACCCATTCCTCTTCCACCTTAGTAGTGACCCCTGGCCTTATTCAGGCAACTTCCAGGATCAGGATTATATTTCATTATAGAAAGATTACAGAAAGATTTGGGAAAAGTTATATTTCTGATCATTAAGATTTTTTTTCTGTTGGTTTTCTTTTTGAAAGAAAATATTTTATAAGTGCAGCTAATGGATAGCTATGTCAGTTAGGAACTTCTAACTTCATCTCCTTATAAGAGAAACTCAACTGCAATGGTTTAACCAAATAGGAGTATTTTTTCTTCCAAAGGAGAACTCCTGACCTAGGCAGTCTAGGGTTGATAGGGTGGTTTCAAAAATCATCGAAGAAGTCTCAGGTTCCTTCTGTCTTTTTGATCCTTCACACTTTTCACATGATTTTTATTCTCATTGTCTCATAAAAGCGTCTACATAGGTAGAGATTGTGTCCACGTTCCAAAAGAAAAAGATACAGGACAAAGGGCGAAAAGTATACACCTGCTGAATCGGTTCTTCTTGATCAGGAAAATAGCCTCTTTATATGTATGTATGTATTATCTTGTTTGTGGTGATGGTTTCATGGGTGTACACGTGTCAGAACATTTAAAAGTGTACACTTCAAATAAATATGTGCAGTTTATTGCAGGTCAACTATACTTCAATAAAGCTGATAGACACTCCCCCGCACAAACATATATATGTGTATATATATATATATATATATATACACATACACATTTTATATACTATTACAATATTATACAGGAGATTGTTTACTGCCCTAAATATCTCGTGTGCTCTATACATTCATCCCTTCCCTCTTCCCTCACCCCTCTCAAGCCCCTGGCAATCACTGATCTTTTTGCTATCTCTATAGTTTTGCTTTTCCCAGAATGTCATATGGTTGGAATCATACAGTATGTAGTCTTTCAGACTGGCTTCTTTCACTTAGTAATACGCACCGAAGGTTCCTTCATATCTTTTCATGACTTGATAACATTTTTTTAATCCATTGTGTGGATTCTTTCACCTATTGAAAAACATCTTGGTTGCTTCCAGTTTTTGGCAATCATCGATAAAGCTGCCATAAACCTTCATGGGCAGGTTTTTGTGTGGACATAAGCTTTCAACTCATTTGGGGAAGTACCTAGGAGCACAATTGCTGGCTCATATGGTAAAACTATGTTTAGCTTTGGAAAAAAACTGGCAAAACTGTCTTCCAAAGTAGCAGTATCATTTTGCATTCCCACCAGCAATGAATGAGAGTTCTCTGTGGCTTCTCATCCTTGGCAACATTTGTTATCAGTGTTTGGAGATTGTAGCCATTTAGACAGTTGTGTAGTGATATCTCATCGTTTTAATTTGCAATTCCCTGATGATATGTACTCTTGACAATCTTTTCATATGTTTATCTGCATCTGTATAACTTTTTTGGAAAGGTGTCTGTTCAGACCTTTTGCCCACTTTTTAATTTTTTGTTGTTGTTGTTGAGTTTTGAGTCATTTGTATATTTTGGATACCAGTTCTTTATGTGTTTTGCAAATATTTTCTCCCAATCTGTGCTTTGTGGGTTTTTTTTTTTTCTTTTTTTTGCGGTACGCGGGCCTCTCACTGATGTGGCCTCTCCCGTTGCGGGGCACAGGCTCTGGACGCGCAGGCTCAGCGACCATGGCTCACGGACCCAGCCGCTCCGCGGCATGTGGGATCTCCCGGACCGGGGCACGAACCCGTGTTCCCTGCATCGGCAGGCGGACTCTCAACCACTGCGCCACCAGGGAAGCCCTAGTTTGGTTAATCTTTCTATCCCTTTTCCAGTGCTGATATCTTGTGCCATTGATCTCCTTTTGTGCCTTGCCCTTAATACCACACCATTTAGGGCATTCCATTAAAAAGCTCCTTTTTCTTTCTTGAGCTACCAGATGTGTCTTATAGAAATATCTACAAAATGTTCTTTATCAATTATCCCACCAACTCACTTGAGCTTTCAGAGACAACTGAAATGTCTCACAAATAAATACAAATATAAAAAATAAAATGCATGATCCTTGAAAAGCCTGAGCTCAATCTGGTACTTAGTATTCATTGTCGTTAATACAAAAATTATGGAGTTATCTTCAGAACATCCAGATATTTTCTTTTGGCAGTACTAGGCAGTCGTGAAAGTTCTGATATTCTGTAAAGGAAAAAATACATGTTTTTCCCGAAAAAAAGAACGTCAGGGGCTCAAAGGTCCAAAGTATACCTTATCCTAGTGTTTCTTCTATATATTGACCAAAATATATAATACCTCCTATTTAAGCTCAGGCTCTCCCTGCTTCTCAAATGTGGGCTAAGATAAATTTTGTTTGGTTTAATTTCCAAACCATTGTGGACTGATCATTCTGTAACATGCAATCAAAATGTTATGGCAATATCAAATTATTATAAACGAACATAAATGTTTACTCTCAATTTCTCTACTAATCTTGTTGCAAAGTAGTAATGAATGTAAGATTAGCACCAAAACCAGACCACACAGAATAACACTACTTTGTACATCTTAAATGGTTTGGGATGAAAATAAAGGTCTGAGTCCATACGTACAAGTCCTTTATTAACATGGATTGTGCCCAGTAGAACAGAAGATGCAGGATGAGGCTAGAGCACTCAGTTGTGTTGTGAAAAGTTTGAAAAAGTAGATTTTGTTTTCATTTTGTCTGTTTAAAATCTCTATAACAAAAGTTTTCTCCTAATTATATAATTATAATATTCATGCATATTAAAATTATCCTGAAGTATTATTTTAAGGTTCAGTTCTTCCTAATAGTGATATACATAATCTTTCCATTTTCACTTATTTGTCCCTCTTGTTCACTTCATTTTGGGTCATTTCAAGACTTTAAACACTCAATAGATGTGTATAACATACCTTCCCAGTCAATCACATACCATAAGACTTGGGAAGAAAAATCCTTATGCTTAACATCTCTGGCAAATCCATTATGTTCAGAAATGCCTTTACCCTTTCTCCTGATTGTTAGTTTTGGTTTCTGCAAATTCTTTTTACTTGTAGCATTTGTTGCTTGACTCATAGAAAAAAAAGTTTATGTCATATTTATTCCCAAATATGATTTATTTGATAATAGTGCTTCTCATATCTGGCTTCTATCTGAATGTGACCTTGTTTTAATTTAGAATAGCATTTCTAGCTCTTTATACAATTCTTTTTGTATAAGAAAGGCTTCTCTCTCTGAGACTTTTCCCAGAGGACTTACAGTTTGTATAAACTTTTCCTTATGTATATTTTGATTGAATTTATTTTTCTTTGTGTATTTTAATCTCTTCTAGTGGACATAAAGCTGAAGTCTGTATGGAAGAAATCATGCCAGAACAAAATATGCAGATTTCTAACATCAAGTGGCATTTTGTGATTTGACTTCGTTTGAAAAATAAAGACAATGCTCTGCCATTTCCGCAAAATAAACAGTGCAGCCATTTAACATCCAAGCTACAGGGTCTAGAATTTTATTAAATACCATCTTACTACCACTTTCTTTTCTGTGGTAATTTGAGATTTGCTTCTTTTCAACAAATAATAATATGCATAAGCCTTTGAAAATGATGTATTCATGTTTAAATTTTTACAATTGGATTTACAACTTATTTAGAGATTTAGAATTATGATTTAATAATAGGGGGAAATAAATTTCCTCTGCTGTATATTTATAATGACTTGTGTTTAAACAAAATATTTAAAATCTTTAAACAGTCCTAGGAGTTTTGTTTTGTTCTGTTTTGTTTTTTATTGAAGTATAGTTGATTAACAATATTAGTTTCAGGTGTGCAATGTAGTGATTCAATATTTTTAAAGATTATACTCCATTTAAAGTTACTATAACATATTGCCTATATTCTCTGTCCACATAGTGGAAACTATGTGTCTGTGTGTATATATTTATATATGTGTGTTGTCGAGGTGTGGTATTGCCAATATTAATTTGTAAAAGGACTCTATTTAATTGGCTTAAAGGAAATTAAGTGCTTATATAAATACTCAGAAATATAAAAGAAAGTAACCCAAATGAATTTTAGAATCACATGATCTAGAATTAATAGATTAAATGAAATAGATTTAATTTAAATGAATGAAAACAAGTTTCAGTTTGTTGGTTTAATTAATACAGACATTTCTTTAGGGTCATCAACATTAAGTATAATATTTTTATTGTACCTAGGTTTACTAGAAATCAGATAAGATTTTATCCCCATTACAAAATTTGTCAGCAAGAAAAATAACTTGATATGATGAAACTTTTAAGTAAATTAAATAAGAATTTTAAGCGAACTCTTTAGGAATAATTATGTTTTAAGTATATCTATCGAAAATAGGTCCTCCAGATTTTTTTTTTTGTAACTTGAAACTGCTAAATTAAGTTCAATGATGGCAATTCATTGACTATCCAGATCATTTCCAAATAAGATACTGAAATATTAATTACTGAACATAGGTTTCCTTTTACAGAGAAACTAAAGATATTTAGGACTATTAATAAATATGTAATATCGTATACTAACGCATATATGTGGAACCTAGAAAAATGGTACAGATGAACCAGTTTGCAGGGCAGAAATAGAGACACAGATGTAGAGAACAAATGTATGGACACCAAGGGGGGAAAGTGGCGCGGGGGTGGTGGGGGTGGTGGTGGGATGAACTGGGAGATTGGGATTGACATGTATACACTGATGTGTATAAAATACATAACTAATAAGAACCTGATGCATAAACAAATAAATAAAATAAAATTCAAAATAAATAAATAAATATGTTTGGTGTCACACTGAGACATTTTCTTTAAGGAATCACCTGTTTTTAGAAACTACAAATAGTATTCACAAGTTTGCCTATCTACAAAATGCTAATGTACAAGTTCATAAATTGCTTACTCCTTAGTTTTCACTAGAAACTAAGTTTTTTAAGGTTAAGAATTATAATAATTAAAATATGTAATTAAAACTAGTAAAAATTAATAAGGAAAACATCTTTGTATGGGAAAAAGAAGGTATAAAGAATGGAAATGCGTTTTGTTAAGGGAAAAGAAAGTAATTTTGTCCTAAAGCTGGTTATTCCTAAATGGGAAAGAAAATAAGGGACAAATTAATGTGGATATAGAAAGTTGTAGGAGATTGTGAGGGGAAAAAAAATGAATCTTTAGAAAGGCATTCTATGTGTGGTCAGGAGTGATAAAGATTAGAATCAATTTAATTGAGTAAATTAATTTTATTATGAAAGGTAAAGTGGTACAAAACCTGAATTTGGCTTTCTCTCTATTAAGAAGACAAAGTTTTCTTAAAATATTGATTTCCTTTGGATAACTGACTGCAAAATTTCTTTACCTTTAAGCAGTAATCTGTTACAACTTTTGACATTTACTTTTGAAATCTTTTATTGTCACTGGTTAAGTAATTAAGTATTGTTCCACTGTGACATACAATCCTATGTGACCAAGTATTTTGAAACCTTTTTGATACTTTTGAAAAGCTTCCCAAATATCAAATTCTAATCGAAGTTATTTTGACTTCTAGCTAACTCTAGGATGCTTCAGAGAGGATACCTGAAGCATCTGAGAAAGAGAAATATTAAACAAATAGGCTTATTTGGTATGTTAAATTACATGGGAAGCATTATCAAATGAGTGCTGATAAACCTTATTTTATATTGTATGGGTAAATGTTATTAATATAGATATACTGGAAATTATATGGAGCTCCTAAAAATCTGGTTATGTCTTAGTAAAATGTTAACAGCCATAATGTTAGTAATTATCTTGAATTGTTGTATGTCACAGCAGTAACCAAGTTTTTTTGTCAATTGCACTGTAATCAGATCTTCAATCATGTCTTTTTAAGTCCTTTGTCATTTACATATGGTCACTATTTCACTCCCATGCTCTTGCAAAAAATGCTTCATCTTCAAGAGGAGTCATAGAAAGGATTTTTTTGACAGGTGCAGGCTTCTGATAATTTTTAGACCATAGCACTGAACTGGGTAAGAAATTAAAGAATTCTAAAGGAAAACTTTGTGGCTTCATAAAACTGTTAACAGAAGATTAAGATGAAGAACCCTGCACGCTTGCATCAATTTTCCAATGATACATCCATTTTGGCTGTGAAATTTGTTAACTCTTATGTTAATTCATTTAAGTAGATGCCCAGGTGATTCTTATGCCTATTAAAATTTGAGAAGCATTCAATGTAAATATTTCTGAATATATCAAACATTATTATTACTCTTGAATGGATAAATGAATCCAAAGCACCAGAAACTAATAGGAAACTCAACTAAAGGTGCATTCATGAGGCTCAATTCTAAAACACAGTGATGGATTTCACGTTCTGCCCTCTTAACTGAAGTAGTACTGAGTGGCACTTACAAAAAGGGGGCTGACATCAACTTGAAATCTTGGCTTTAATTTCTTGGAGGTCAGAGTCCCTTCTCACAAAAGAGGTAGCATAAACTATCCAGAGTCTTGTCACTCATTTATACAGGGCTAGCCAACTGGGCTAGCTTTGAGGCCATAGCCAAGCTTTTCCACCTCTCCTCTGCATGTCGCCCTCAGCAGGTGTTTCCTGGGATCAAGGCCCGGTCCTAGCAGAGCCTCTGGAAGTGTGGGTGGGGCGGCTCCTCAGTGGGGCGGAGGCTAGCTTCAGGGGTGGGGTCCAGGCACGACCAGGGTGGAGTCTGGCATCAGGGGGGCGGAGCCGAGCCCCAGAGGAATGGTGGGGCGGGGGTGGAGCCGCGGGGCGGTGGTGGGGCGCTGCGGCAGAGGAGCGGGGGGAGCCGAGCCGCCCAGTCACCAAGCCGCCCGCTGAGGGCGGAGCGAGCACCGCATAACTGGGACTCGGGTCTGATCGCGCAGTTCGCCCGGCCTGGTCTGGGGCGGACGCAGAAGGAGAATCCCCCAGCTGCGATCCCCATGGGGCTGTGTTTTCCCTGTCCCACGGAGGCCGCGCCTCCTTCGCCGGACCTGGTAAGTAAGACCGCCTCCCAGCGTCCCCGCGTCCGCCCGCCCGCGCCGCGAGCACCTGTTCCCGGAGGGGCGCGCCGGAGGCCCCGAGCTGCGGCCCCAGGACTGGCCGTTGGAAGCGGCGGCACGGGCCGTGGAGCCCGTCGACGGGGACCTTGGTGGCGGAGATGGTGGCTGTGCTCCGAGTGACCTTGAGGTCCTGCCTGCCGGACCTGGGCTGCTGCCGCCGCGTCGGTGTCTTTCTAAAGGCGTCTCCAGCGTCTCTTTACCTTCAGCCGGGTGGCAGAATTGGCAGTTCGTAGGACGCAGGCGCACGTGGACGGTGCGATGTGGCGGCCATTCCTGGCGATGCGGTAGATGGAGTTAGGGTGCGAAAAGAAATCCTTCTTTCTCCCGGAACTGAAGTGTTTAATCTTGTAGGAGATGTGCATCTTCCTGTTTGTACCAGCTGTTTAAAGAAGGTGATCAATAAAGTCTCGTATATTTCTGCGCTTTATTGGATATTGTATTAATGACTTACCTTTAGTCTTTATCACTTTTAAGGTTTTTTTTTGAAGTATTTTATGTAGTACCGAGTGTACAGTTTGTAAAGTTGCCACGTTTAGCAAATAAAAATATAGGGCGCCCAGTTAACTTTGAAGTTTCAGATAAACAATATATTTAAAAGATACGTAGGTTTGTTCCATGCAATATTTGGGACATACTTGTACTAGAAAGTATTCGTTATTTATCTGGATAATTTCAGATTTAACTAGGTGGTTTGTGGTATAATACATTTATACTTTTTGTAGCTTTCTAATTTTTAACAGCAGTTTTACCTTAATAATCCTTACAGGAAGTTGATAACGGAACACCTAAATTCCTCTCTTGTATCTGGCTAAAAATTCGCTGAAGGAAATGAGTTGTTTAGGGAAGTACATTAACTCTTCAGCTATTTGATCATAAATACTAAAAATGACCTGGAAGTTGATATGAGAAAGTTCACCTTGTCTTTCTTGCTACTGTTGCTTTTAAATGTTCTTAATTTTGTTTATCTAGCTATTGATAAAATACCAATCTGCCAGCATTTGTTAAGCCCTTCCTCCCCTCCCCCGCCCCAGATAACCACATTGCTTACTGCTTGAATGTCACTTTATCTTTGAGGCTTTTCTTCACCACCCTACATAAAGTAGATCCTCCACGCTACCATCCACCCATCCTTCCATTTCTTATTGACCATACTTTTCTTTATATTTCCCTAAAGCACTTACTTCAGTCTGACAGATGTATATTTATTTGATTATATGTGACTGTCCTCATTGGAATGTAAATTCCATGTGGGTGGAAACATTTATCTGTATTATTTCACTGCTGTATCTTCAGCATCTAGAAAAGTTCCTGAGGCATGATAGTTGCTCAATAAGTATTTATCCAGTGGATGAAATGAATGAATGAATGTATTGTGGTATGGAAAATGGGGGAATTATTAACACAGCTCCCAAGAGAATGCTACTTACTGTCATATATTTACATAATTTATAACTTATTATTATGAATAATATAGATATAGAAAAATAATATTCACGGTTTCCCAACATGGAACAGTACATCTCATAAATTTCCTCTAGTCCTTCCTGTCCTACTCAATAAGATTCACTCACTTCATTCATGAACTTCTTCCGAAAATACCAGCCTGCTTCAAACTCCTTTTTTTTTTTTTTCGGTACGCGGGCCTTTCACTGTTGTGGCCTCTCCCGTTGCGGAGCACAGGCTCCGGACGCGCAGGCTCAGCGGCCATGGCTCACGGGCCCAGCCGCTCCGCGGCATGTGGGATCCTCCCAGACGGGGGCATGAACCCGTGTCCCCTGCGTCGGCAGGCGGACTCTCAGCCACTGCGCCACCAGGGAAGCCCCAAACTCCTTTTTAATTGGCAGTACCAAACCGTGTATTTCCCTGCTTGTATTATTAAATGTCATTTGTTTTATTATTGCCCTGACTAGCTTGTAAGCTCTTCTTTTTTGAAAAAGCAAATAGATTATTTTATAGGCCACTCTGTGTGTGTATGTGTATGTGTGTATGAGATATATAATGTATATATATGATATAGATGTATGTCTCATCATGTGCTTATTTGGAGAGTTTTAAATTTTTTTAAAATTTTTATAAATTTATTTATTTTATTTATTTTTGGCTGTGTTGGGTCTTCGTTGCTGTGCGCGGGCTTTCTCTAGTTGCGGCGAGCAGGGGCTACTCTTCGTTGAGGTATGCGGGCTTCTCATTGCGGTGGCTTCTCGTTGCAGAGCACCGGCTCTAGGCATGCGGGCTTCAGTAGTTGTGGCATGCAGGTTCAGTAGTTGTGGCACGTGGGCTCTAGAGCGCAGGCTCAGTAGTTGTGACGCACGGGCTTTGTTGCTCCGCGGCGTGTGTGATCTTCCTGGACCAGGGCTTGAACCCATGTCCCCTGCATTGGCAGGCGGATTCTTAACCATGTGCCACCAGGGAAGTCCTTGAACGTTTATTGATTGGGAGAATGAAATTCAGAAAGTTGAGTATTTTATAAATGTTATAAATAATGGCATTCTTAATAGGACATTTGGGGCCAGTACTATTTTTGTAAACTGTTATATTACCTATAAGATAAAAGTATAAAATATCAAGAATAATGTTTGGTTTTATTTTAGACCATATTTCTTACACATTTTTCCTAGGAAGAAAAAAGAGCAAAGCTTGCAGAGGCTGCAGAAAGAAGACAGAAGGAGGTGAGAGTAAAAATAAAATTCTACCTTAGATAATTAAATTTGCGTTTTGTTCTCTATAGATGTCTATTACTAGTAGTATTCTCTAATGAAAATGGTATCTGATATCTTAGAAATTTAAATTAAAGGAAAACATTTTCAAAATGATTTCTGTTTCTATAAATTGGTTTAATGCATTTATGTCATTTAATGTATGAAAATTTCTATACACGTCTTCTGTTATGGGAGATGCCAAGGAAGAATCTTAATAACATTCTTCCTTGAGATGAAACGACTGTGCATTATAAAACACTGACAGATGTGAAGTAACTTTAGGGGGGAAATGTGTATGGTTGCAAAATACCCAATGAAGAAATCATATGTTGTACGTAAAGCTGTTGTAGAAATAGTCTAATTCTTTGTTACCAAAAATAGACCAACCCCATCCCCTACCCCCCACCTCCAAAGAAAAACCTAAAAGGCAGAAAACAAACAACACCTTTTGGTAACAGGAAATTAATTTTTGTTCTTTTTCTACACTCCTTAATAATTTGCCTGAAGGCTGCATCTCGGGGCATTCTGAACGTTCAGTCTGTGGAAGAAAAGAGAAAGAAAAAGGAAAAAATAGAAAAAGAAATGGCTGCATCTGGACCCCCACCAGAAGGTGGCCTTAGGGTAAGTATTAAAATTTACTTAAGGTTTGATTTACCTGGAATTTTTCAAAACTCCAGTAGCAATCCGTTCAATAATTTCCTCGGGAAATGGATTGTCAGAAAATTGTGAATTAATTTAAAAGCATGAACAATATAGATTGGAAGAAGTGTCAGCTTATTTGGACATTCCAACATTCATTGGAATAGATTTGCTTTCTTTTTCCCAAAATGAAAATAGACTTTTCCTGTTTATCTCAACCCTATATCATAATACTTTATACTTATATGATTAATGGCAATCTTAAACGTGTAGAAAACTTAGGCAAAATGGAAGGACACAAAGAAGAAAGTAAAAATCACCCAAATTCAGTGTCATTTTGACAGACATCATTTCTAATCTCATATACTTCAATCTTAGAAAATTGGATTATACTGTAAACTACTTCAAACTCTGAGTTTTTTTCACTAAATGATTTGAGATTTTGAGCTTCCCATTGTCACTCATTATCATAGTTACGTTAATGTTAATTTGGACAATAGGGTGTACACAGGTGAGTCTGACACATGCCCATCCCAATAGCAGCAGTTGTAGCTCTTGACACTAGAAATACAATGATGGACAAGTTAAACAGCGTCCCTGAACTTGGGGATCTTTACAGTCTAGCAGGATTATAAAGGTTTTCTTTTACATGTTAAAGCTCAGGAGGCGAATGGTTCAGATATTAAGATTTTCTTCTTTGTTCCATTTTTAAAGGAAATACATTTCTCAAGGGTATTTGTGAAAAGGACAATGTCCTGAGTTTCATTTATATTTAGTTTGTCAGTGATTTATGAGCACTTGTTTAGCTGATTCTCTGTCTTCTCCATTTGGTTTGGTTTTTGCTCTCAAAACTATCTGTATAAATACATATATGTACGTACCACCCCAAGTTGTGGGGCAGGCAGTTCAGGAGCATCCTGAGCAGACATGATTCTGACTCAGGAATATCACGTAGCAATAAGATTTATCTGTGTGCATTTTATCGTTATATGTTACCTCATCTAATCTCATTTAATAAATGAAATTAAAAGAAAATAATTTTTTATAGTTAACTTTTAACAATATATAAAATAATTGGTTTTGATATTAAGGTAAATAACTGACCATTGTGTTTATTTATTTATTTATTTTTTAATATACCCCCATAATAGAATAGAATAAATGTAAAGTAAAACAGTTGGAAGATACAAGGTCAGATATTTATCAGAAGTATAGATGCTTACTTTCAATATTCTGTTGAGATAAAGATCTGTGTCACCAGGTTTACTTCATATAGAGTTCTCAAAGACAAAGAATTTGTGAAAATTAAATTATGGAACTGAAAATGATGCTGAGATCAACTATTTCATAGTAGAAGAAATAGAAGTTCTGAATGACTTGAAGTCACATATAATGTTACAAAAGGGATACTTTATGTATAGTCAGAAGGTACTTATTTAACATGTTGTAACCTAACAAATTTAACATCAGCTTTTGAACTCTTAAGGGAGAAAGGGGCTTTCTTAATTAAACCCAAAGCTTCTGTGCCCTGAAGCCTATAGATTAAAAATAAATTAGGCCCTATATTTCTTCTGGTCCCTTCAGAAGTGCTCAAAATGAAAAACATCTCAGTGTTAAATTTAGTACCTTTTTTCTTTGACCACCTGATTGCTCATTGAGAGCATAAAGTGAAGTTCAAAATAAATTTTTGGAGTAACTTTAAAGAGTAACTTTAATGCTCAAACCCTTTGGCCTAGGCTCTTTTAGGGGCTGCTGTCAGGCCTGTTCTATAGGCTGGCCTTGAGTGTTCTGTGTGGTATAGCTAGATTCTTCCTAACCCGACTTCATAGTGTGAGGAAAACATGTCCTTCCCTGTGTTCATGCCCTCCACATATTCATCTCCTGACTAGCTGCCTCTTCCTGGGACACTTGGCATTGGCCATGCTCACTGTGTTCTGGAAAGGCAGAACTTATTTTACGAAGTCAGTGTGATGATAGCATCAGGACACAAACTAGCATCAGTTCAGGATATACTAGTAGAGGAGTGGTGGCAGATGTCTAGAGCAGTGGCTCATGAGGAGCTTTCAAAAAAGACTGAACCTTGGGTCTGACCTTATATCAATCAGAATCTCTGAGAGTGGGACTTAGCCATCAGGATTTTTAAGCTCCCCAAGGAGTCTGATGTCAAACCAGATTGAGAATCACTGCTCTAGTGTTTGTAACACTAGTCCTAAGAGATATTTTGTGGAAAATAGAATCCCATGGTAAAAATGTTTAAAAATCCTGAATATTGTGTTATATATTGAATTCCTTTCTTAGAGATTAAAAAAGGCACACTATTTAAGTCTGTAAGAAGTTCTAAAATAAAGAAAAGCAAGTTTACTTGGATTAATCCTTAATTTTCAAACTTTAAGTAAAGATTTTTTTTAAATATGTTAAAAAAAATTCCTTGAATGTACTTGGAAAACACTACTTTAGAGACTGGTAAATATCTCTGGTAATATCTCAATGGCTTTTTCAGAACTTACTATTGCAGATTTAATAAACTTGATTAAACAGAACACCAAATGGAATAGTTTCTCAAGTTAAGCAAGGAAAAGACTTTGCCAGACCATTATTTAATAATTTATACCGTTTCTTCGCTCCCCTGCCTCAAACAAGAATTTCTTTATTTTTATTTTGTAGTTTCATTGTTGTTCTTGTTTTGTGATGTTTTGTTTTTCTTTTACTGATTATCAGGTATTTGGGAATCTAGCTACCACTCATTTATCTGCCCAGATATTTTGTTTTATTTCTTTATATTTTTATACCATCATGTATCTTATTTCATACTATAATGTAAAATTTTACTAATCACTGCTACTCACAAAGATCATTTTACACTTGTATAGCCTATATTTCTCTCTTATCTGTTTGTTCACTAGAATATAGTAACATAACTTTAAACAAAATTTACTTTTCTCTATATTTTTATCTTTTCTAGTGGACAGTTTCATAAAGCATAACATGAGTGGAAGAGTCTACTGCCAATAATTAATATCTGCAGTCAAGCGGACATCCTCAATTTAATTTCTTCTCTTTGAATAAATGAAGATTCAGACTTCATAATTTTAGTGCTCTTAAATGCAGTGCTTTTTCAAAATTGAATATTGAAAATGCTTTTGATTGTTAGACTTAGAAAATGGCCAGACCTTTCATTAAATATTTATTTTCCCTACATTTGCTCTTCTGCAGACAGTGGGTGATTTGCCGTTTTTTAGTAGTTAAAACATGGGCCTAAATAGTGAATATATATTTATATATTGCATGGAAAAATTATGCATACATCTCAGATATTAAAGTTTGCACTTGTATTTTCCCTCCTTTATAAAATGACCTAGCTATTTATAGTTTGCCGATTAACCTTATATCTCTTTATTTCATTATATGTGAAGACTTTTGCTTAAACTTATGGACTTAGTGCCTTTAAACTGATCATCAGGGAAAATCTTGAAAAATCATTTGAAGGGCTTATATGAAGGAACACTGTAAATTTTTATAACTTACTAAGAAATTAATATTTGTAGAAAACATTGAATTTCCCCTAATTTATTTTCTACTTCTGTAGCTTATAAAATTAACATACTGTGTTTTACATTATAATACTTTTTGGGTTTTTTTTGCTTGCTGAGTTTAAAATTATATATTAGTGGTACCATCAGAGGGCAGTGATGTACTATTATACAGTATCAGATTCAGCTCTATAAAGATCTTTGCAGTAATTGAATGAGTTAAACTAAGAATCTGGATGGGTTAAATATAACAAAGTATAGTGGTAATGTGTTTGTCCAAATTTCATAGGTGTTTTTATTCTTTTGTATTTATTAAAGAATGATCATAAGATTTATATAGATGTCAAATTACCAAGGCAAGTATGAATATATGAAAGAGAAATATGTAAGTACTGTATTTAAAAAGGTCTACTTTAAACATAAAAATATTGCAAGGTAATTCTATATGATACATTGCCATAAACTGTGTAGATTTTTGTTCATTTGTAACATGTATTATAACATATTTGGTGTTTTGAGTTTTTTAATATATAATAAGCTAAAATAGAAGAATTGCTGTGTCTTTTAATTTGGTTGCTCTTTTGGATGACAAGGCCACAGTCTGAGCCCTAAATTAGAATTTTCAAATATCAAGTACAATAGGGACTGTAAATTAAACAGACCAGCTCATTTGATTTACAGAAAGGAAACTGAACCACTGTCTCGCTCTTCCTTCCCACAAATCTTGTGTTATGTTGCAGTATGTTATATATGTTAATTTTAAAGAGTTTGAACTAGAATATAGATCTCTTGACTCCTCATTGGAAAAATCACTTCCTTCTATTACAGAATGAAATATCTGTGACTATCCAGGTAAGATATGTAGTTATAGACAGGTTCAATTTTAAGTTTTAGAGAATTAGTGGTATGTTTGTTCATAAAGGATAGCGAAGCCATTGAATTATATTTTAGAAATATAATTTTTGACTTTTTCAACATGATTAATTTTTCCAAGGCAGAAAAGAAAAGGAACATTAATAGATGAATGGATATAGAACCAGAGCATACTATCCTAGAACTGTGCACGTCCTTGCTTCTGTTTTAGTATGGAAAGAACAATTTTATCTGTATTACAGCTTAGAGAATTACAGCTTGGATTAGTGTAAACAAAAGGTTTACATCTAGGGGATAATGCTCTATTTCTAATAGCAGTTTATATCCAAATACCATGCTTATTTACTGTTGAACCAAGAATGCTGTGCTGATGAATTGCTTTCTAGGAACAGTGGGATATGCCATTCCCGCCAATCATGGCCTGCCTCCATGGGTGTGATCGTGTTTCCTCAAAACCACATGGGTTGCATGGGCTAAGGGGTGATACTCAATGTTAGGAATAGTGTTAGGAAGGGGAAGGAAAAAGGGGAGACTGGATGCATAATAGGAAACCAATAAGTGACTACTTAAAAAAAAATGTATACACACATACACATATTCCAGGAATCTTCCTCAAAGTTATGAATCAGTTCCTGATGAAAACTTAGCCTAGAGCCAGTTTCCCATAATTCATAATTTAAATAGGAAAGCATTATAATGATTGATATGTCACCCAAACTCCCCAACCAAATTACTAAAATAAAACCAAGCAGTAAAATGCTTATATGTAACTATCATGTTGAGATATAAAATGCTTAAATCACTACGTCTTCATTCTAATCATTAAACTATTTCTATGGTAACAAAGAGTTGTATATTACCACACAGCCCCTTTGCTGACGTGCTGCATGTTTTTTAAAACATCTGTATGTGATACTTTTGTTCCACTGATTGGAATGTAATTAATAGTTTTGTTATAAATGCTGTACTGCCTTACAGGGTACAAATATACATTTTCCTATATAAGAAATTGGCTTTGGCCATCTGTTTAACAAAAATTTATCTTTACTACATCTTAAATAATTTATAGGTAAGCATGTTTCTTTTCCAAAAAGAAATGCTATTGGGCTTCCTTGGTGGCGCAGTGGTTGAGAGTCCGCCTGCCGATGCAGGGGACATGCGTTCGTGCCCTGGTCCGGGAGGATCCCACATGCCGCGGAGCGGCTGGGCCCGTGAGCCATGGCCGCTGAGCCTGCACGTCCGGCGCCTGTGCTCCGCAGCGGGAGAGGCCACAGCGGTGAGAGGCCCGCGTACCGCAAAAAAAAAAAAAAAAAAAAGAAATGCTATTATTAGTCTGGATTTTTCTTAGAGAAATACTATAGTAAAGGTTCTAACTATCATCCTTGGTACCTCAGAAGAATTGGCATAAGCTATGAATTTTCTTTTTCTGCTCCAACATTTCAACTTGTTTATTTTCACTGATAAGAATTATGCTCTGCCCTTAGAAGAAAAGGTAACCCTTGTCAGTTTTAGATTTGAATAATATCTGCATAAACAGATCAGTAAGAGGTAGGTAGATATGTATACCTATCTGGGTTGATATTTAAGGTATTTAAGGTATTCCTTTAACATCTCCAAGCAAGCATGTCAAATGCCCATGATTACTGTATGTACTTTAAGTTGATTGAGATGTGGTAGTTTTCTCTTTCTCAAAAGCCACTGAAACCATCCATCTGCATACATAGCAGACTTTGAAACTAAGGTGATTAGCAAGGTTGCAGAATACCAAATCATTATATGGAAAAAATCATTCCTGTCTTTATATGCAAGTAATGAACAATCTGATAATTAAAACAATATCAATCATACAGTATCATCACATAGGATAAAATACTTAGGAAAAAAGAAAAAGGTAAAAGATCTGAAGTAAAAACCACAAAACTGCTGAGAAAAAAAATTTTTTTTTAAATATACGAATGGTGAGACATTCATGTTCATGGATTGGTGGACACAGTGTTGTCAAGATGGCATTCTCAAATTGATCAATAAATTAAATTAAACATCCTAGCAAACTCTTGCAGAGAAATTGACAAAACAATCTAAAATTTATATGGGAAATGCAAGATCTATGATAGCCAAAACAAGTTTGAAAAAAGAACCTAGTGATTTTCACTAAGTCAATGAGTAAGAGCCATCTACACTTAGTCCTTTCCTTCTGAATATAGTCTCACTTTTCCATATTCTTTTTCAGTGCCATTCAGCTAGCAGCTAGACCCCAATGTCAATTGTGACCATGTTCTTAGCTCCATTTAAAAAGGCCATCATAGGGCTTCCCTGGTGGCGCAGTGGTTAAGAATCCGCCTGCCAATGCAGGGGACATGGGTTTGAGCCCTGGTCCAGGAAGATCCCACATGACATGATGTGAAGCAAGTAGGCCCATGCACCACAACGGGAGAGGCCACCACAGTGAGAAGCCCGTGCACCGCAACGGGGAGTGGACCCCGCTCGCTGCAACTGGAGAAAGCCCATGCGCAGCAACTAAGACCCAACACAGCCAAAGGTAATAAATAAATAAATAAATTTTAAAAAGACCATCGTAAGATGTGTAGGCAGAAAGAATAACGCCACCCTCCCCAAAAGGTGGTCCCATCCTAATCCCTGGAATCTGGGAATATGTTACATAACACAGCAAAAGGTATTTTGCAAATGTGATTCAGTTAATGACATTAAAATGGGGAGATTATACTGGATTATCCAGGTGGACCCAATCTAACCCTATGGATCTTTAAAAGCAAAGAACCTTTCCAACCTGTGGTCAAAGAAATTTAAACAAAGAAGCAGCATCACTGCAGTACTCTATTGCTGGCTTTGAAGATAGAGGAAGGGAGGACATGTACCAAGGAGATCAGACAGCCTCTAGAAGGTGGAAAAGGCAAAGGAACGGATTCTCTCCTAGACTCCTCAGAAGGGAACATAGCCCTGCTGATATATTGATTTTACCCCATTGAGATCATCTCAAACTTCTGACCTACAAAACTATAACATAATAAATTTGTGTTGTTTAAGCTACTAAGTTTCTGGTAAGTTGTTACATCAGGAATAGAAAACTAAAATAGTAACTAAATTAATTAAATTAACTTTAATTATTAAAGACATAAATGTTTAGGAGAAAAATTTAAGCACAGTAAAAGTTTTGATGGAAATACTGCTGATTACTATACAGAGAAATTCAGTGTTAATATTAGTTGAGGAACATAAAAGTCAAATCACTCGGGACTTTCCTGGGGGTACAGTGGTAAAGAATCCACACTGCAATGCGGGATGGGGTTCGATCCCTGGTCAGGGAACTGAGATCCCACATGGCAACTGCGTGCCACAACTACTAAGCTCATGTGCCTCAACTACAGAGCCCACGCACCCTGGAGCCTGTGCACCACAACTAGAGGAAATCCACAGGCCACCACTAGAGACAAGCCCACGCACCACAATGAAGATCCCACGTGCCTCAACAAAGATCCCATGAGCTGCAACTAAGACCCAAAGCAGCCAAAAACAAATTAAATAAATAAATACATCTTTTTAAAAAATCAAATCACTTGTATTTTAAAAGATATAACAATAGGGCTTCCCTGGTGGCACAGTGGTTAAGAATCCGCCTGCCAATGCAGGGGACATGGGTTTGAGCCGTGGTCCAGGAAGATCCCACATGCCGAGGAGCAACTAAGCCCGTGCGCCACAACTACTGTGCGTGCGCTCTAGAGCCCGCGAGCCACAACTACTGAGCCCACGTGCCACAACTACTGAAGCCTGCGTGCCTAGAGCCCGTGCTCCACAAGAAGAGAAGCCACTGCAGCGAGAAGCCCGTGCACCACAAGAAGAGTAGTCCCCGCTCGCCACAACTAGAGAAAGCCTGCGCACAGCAACAAAGACCCAATGCAGCCAAAAATAAAATTAGTTAATAAATAAAAAGATATAACAATAATCACTATTCCAAGATGATTTTATTTTCTACAAAACTTTAGTTTTTTTCCATAATGATTATCATGACTTCCAGCACCACCAAATTATACCAGGCCTGTTGTTTTTAAAAGGTTATGTCTGAGATTGGTTCAAGATTATGGAGTAGAAGGACATGCACTCACTCCCTTGTGAGAGCACCGGAATCACAACTAACTGCTGAACAATCATTGACAGGAAGACACTGGAACTCACCAAAAAAGATATCCCACATCCAAAGACAAAGGAGAAGCCGCAATGAGATGGTAGGAGGGGCGCAATCACAATAAAATCAAATCCCATAACCGCTGGGTGGGTGACTCACAAACTGGAGAACAATTATACCACAGAAGCCCACCCACTGGAGTGAAAGTTCTGAGCACAACGTCAGGCTTCCCAACCTGGGGGTCTGGCAATGGTAGGAGGAATTCCCATAGAATCAGACTTTGAAGGCTAGCAGGATTTGATTGCAGGATTTTGGCAGGACTGGGGGAAACAGAGACTCCACTCTTGGAGGGCACACACAAAGTAGTGTGCACATCAGCACCCGGGGAAAGGAATAGTGACCCCATAGGAGACTGAACCAGACCTACCTGCTAGTGTTGGAGGGTCTCCTGCAGAGGTGGGGGCAGTTGTGGCTCACTGTGGGGACAAGGACACTGGCAGCAGAAGTTCTGGGAAGTACCCCTCGGCATGAGCCCTCCCAGAGTCCGACATTAGCCCCACCAAAGAGCCCGTAGCCTTCAGTGCTGGGTTGCCTCAGGCCAAACACCAAACAGGGAGGGAACTCAGCCCCACCCATCAGGAGACAAAAAGATTAAAGTTTTACTGAGCTCTGCCCACCAGAGCAATACCCAGCTCTACCCACCACCAGTCCCTCCCATCAGGAAACTTGCACAAGCCTCTTAGATAGCCTTATCCACCAGAGGGCAGACAGCAGAAGCAAGAAGAATTACAATCCTGCAGCCTGTGGAACAAAAAACACATTCACAGAAAGATAGATAAAATGAAAAGGCAGAGGACTATGTATCAGATGAAGGAACAAAATAAAACCCCAGAAAAACAACTCCATGAAGTGGAGATAGGAAACCTTCCAGGGAAAGAATTCAGAATAATGATAGTGAATATGATCCAAGACCTCGGAAAATGAATGGAGGCAAAGATGGAGAAGATGCAAGAAATGTTTAACAAAGACCTAGAAGAATTAAAGAATAAACACCTAGAAGAATTAAAGAACAAATAAACAGAGATAAACAATACAATAACTGAAATGAAAAATACACAAGAAGGAATCAATAGCAGAATAACTGAGGCAGAAGAACGGATAAGTGACTAGGAAGAGAGAAGGGTGGAATTCACTGCCACAGAACAGAATAAAGAAAAAAGAATGAAAATAAATGAAGACACCCTAAGAGACCTCTGGGACAATGTTAAAAGCACTAACATTCGCATTATAGGGGTCCCAGAAGGAGAAGGGAGGGAGAAAGGACATGAGAAAATATTTGAAGGGATAATAGTCAAAAGGTTCCCTAACATGGGAAAGGAAATAGCCACCCAAATGCAGGAAGCACAGAGAGTCCCATACAGGATAAACCCAAGGAGAAATATGCCAAGACACATAGTAATCAAGTTGACAAAAATTAAAGACAAAGAAAAATTATCAAAAGCAACAGGAATAAATGACAAATAACATAAAAGGGAACTCCCGTAAGGTTAACAACTGATTTCTCAGCAGAAACTCTACAAGCCAGAAGGGAGTGGCACAGTATATTTAAAGTGATGAAAGGGCAGAACCTACAACAAAGATTGCTCTACAGGCAAGGATCTCATTCAAATTTGACAGAGAAATCAAAAGCTTTACAGACAAACAAAAGCTAAGAGAATTCAGCACCACAAAACCAGCTCTACAACAAATGCTAAAGGAACTTCTATAAGTGGGAAACACAAGAGAAGAAAAGGACCTACAAAAACAAACCCAAAACAATTAAGAAAATGGTCATAGGAACATACATATCAATAATTACCTTAAATATGAATGGATTAAATGCTCCAACCAAAAGACACAGGCTTGCTGAATGGATACAAAAACAAGACCCATATATATGCTGTCTACAACAGACCCTCTTCAGACCTAGGGACACATACAGACTGAAAGTGAGGGGATGGAAAAAGATATTCCATGCAAATGGAAATCAAAAGAAAGCTGGAGTAGCAATACTCATATCAGATAAAATAGACTTTAAAATAAAAGAATGGTGTGATCCCACATGCTGCAGAGCAGCTGGGCCCGTGAGCCATGGCCACTGAGTCTGCACGTCCGGAGCCTGTGCACCGCAACAGGAGAGGCCACGACAGTGAGAGGCCCGTGTAAGGCAAAAAAAAAAAAAAGAATGTTACAAGAGACAAGGAAGGACACTACATAATGATCAAGGGATCAATCCAAGAAGAAGATATAATAATTCTAAATATATATGCACCCAACATAGGAGCACCACAACACATAAGGCAAAGGCTAACAGCTATAAAAGAGGAAATTGACAATAACTCAATAATAGTGGGGGACATTAACATGTCACTTACACCAAACGACAGATCATCCAAACAGAAAATTAATAAGGAAACACAAGGTTTAAATGACACAATAGACCAGATAGATTTAATTGATATTTACAGGACATTCCAACTGAAAACAGCAGATTACACTTTCTTGTCAAGTGCACATGGAACGTTCTCCAGGATAGATCACATCTTGGGTCACAAATCAAGCCTTGGTAAATTTAAGAAAATTGAAATCATATCAAGCATCTTTTCTGACCAGAACGCTATGAGATTAGAAATAAACTACAGGGGAAAAAAACCATGAAAAACAGACACATGGAGGCTAAACAATATATTAGTAAATAACCAAGATATCACTGAAGAAATCAAAAAATACCTAGAGACAAATGACAACAAAAACACAATGATCCAAAACCTATGGGATGCAGCAAAAGCAGTTCTAAGAGGGAAGTTTATAGCAATACAACCCTACCTCAAGAAACAAGAAAAATCTCAAATAAATAATCTAACCTCACACCTAAAGGAACAAGAGAAAGAAGAACAAACAAAACCCAAAGTTAGTAGAAAGAAAGAAATCATAAAGATCAGATCAGAAATAAATGAAATAGAAACAAAGAAAACAATAGCAAAGGTCAATAAAACTAAAAGCTGGTTCTTTGGGAAGATATACAAAATTGATAAACCTTTAGCCAGACTCATCAAGAAAAATAGGGAGAGGATTCAAATCAATAAAATTAGAAACGAAAAAGAAGTTACAACAGACTCCGCAGAAATACAAAGCATCCTAAGAGACTACTACAAGCAACTCTATGCCAATAAAATGGACAACCTGGAAGAAATGGACACATTTTTAGAAAGGTATAACCTTCCAACACTGAACCAGGAAGAAATAAAAAATATGAACTGACCAATTACAAGTAATGAAACTGAAACTGTGACCTAAAAATCTTCCAACAAAGTCCAGGACCAGATGGCTTCACAGGTGCATTCTATCAAACATTTAGAAAAGAGCTAACACACATCCTTCTCAAATGCTTCTAAAAAATTGCAGAGGAAAGAACACTCCCATACCATTCTATGAGGCCACCATCACCCTGATACCAAAACCAGACAAAGATACTACAAAAAAGAAAGAAAATTACAGACCAATATCACTGATGAACAAAGATGCAAAAATCCTCAACAAAATACTAGCAAATAGAATCTAACAACACATTAAAAGGATCATACACCATGATCAAGTGGGATTTATTCCAGGGATGCAGGGATTCTTCAATATATGCAAATCAATCAATGTGATACACCATATTAACAAATTGAAGAATAAAAACCATACGATCATCTCGATAGATGCAGAAAATGCTTTTGACAAAATTCAACACCCACTTATGATAAAAACTCTCCAGAAAGTGGGCATAGAGAGAACCTACCTCAACATACTAAAAGCCATATATGACAAACCCACAGCAAACATCATTCTCAATGGTGAAAAAATGAAGGCATTTCCTTTAAGATAAGGAACAACACAGGATGTCCACTCTCGCCACTATTTTTCAACATAGTTTTGGAAGTCCTAGTCATGGCAATCAAAGAAGAAAAAGAAATAAAAGGAATACAAATTGGAAAAGAAGAAGTAAAACTGTCACTGTTTGCAGGTGACATGATACTATACAAGGAGAATCCTAAAGATGACACCAGGAAACTACTAGAGCTAATCAATGAATTTGGTAAAGTAGCAGGATACAAAATTAATGCACAGAAATTTCTTGCATTCCTATACACTAACATCAAACAATCAGAAAGAGAAATTAAGGAAACAATCCCATTCACCATTGCAACAAAAAGAATAAAATACCTAGGAATAAACCTACCTAAGGAGGTAAAAGACCTGTACTCAGAAAACTATAAGATATTGATGAAAGAAATCAAAGATGATACAAACAGATGGAGAGATATACCATGTTCTTGGATTGGAAGAATCAATATTGTGAAAATGACTATACTACCCAAAGCAATCTACAGATTCAATGTAATCCCTATCAAACTACCAATGGTATTTTTCACAGAACTAGAACAAAGAATCTTAAAATTTCTATGGAGACACAAAAGACTCTGAAGAGCCAAAGCAACCTTGAGGGTAAAAAACAGAGCTGGAAGAATCAGACTCCCTGACTTTAGACTATACTACAAAGATAAGTCATCATGACAATATGGTAGCAGCATAAAAACAGAAATATAGGTCAATGGAACAGGATAGAAAGCCCAGAGATAAACCTATGCACCTTTGGTCAACTAATCTATGACAAAGGAGGCAAGGACATACAATGGAGAAAAGACAGTCTCTTCAATAAGTGGTGCTGGGAAAACTGGACAGCTACATGTAAAAGAATGAAATTTGAACACTCCTTAACACCATACACAAAAATAAACTCAAAATGGATTAAACACCTAAATGTAAGACTGGATACTATTAAACTCTTAGAGGAAAACATAGGAAGAACACTCCTTGACATAAATCACAGCAAGATCTTTTTTGACCCACCTCCTAGGGTAATGGAAATAAAAACAAAAATAAACAAATGGGACCTAATGAAACTTAAAAGCTTTTGCACAGCAAAGGAAACTATAAACAAGACGAAAAGACAACCAACAGAATGGGAGAAATTATTTGCAAACAAATCAACGGACAAAGGATTAATCTCCTAAATGTATAAACAGCTGATGCAGCTCAATATTAAAAAAACAAACAACCTAATCAAAAAATGGGCAGAAGACCTGAACAGACATTTCTCCAAAGAAGACATACAGATGACCAAGAGACACATGAAAATCAGCTCAACATCACTAATTATTAGAGAAATGCAAATCAAAACTACAATGAGGTATCACCTCACACCAGTTAGAATGGGCATCATCAGAAAATCTACAAACAACAAATGCTGGAGAGGGTGTGGAGAAAAGGGAACCCTCTTGCACTGTTGGTGGGAATGTAAATTGATATAGCCACTATGGAGAACAGTATGGAGGTTCCTTAAAAAACTAAAAATAGAATTACCATATGATCCAGCAATCCCACTACTGGGCATATACCCTGAGAAAACCATAATTCAGAAAGACACATGCACTCCAATGTTCATTGCAGGGCTGTTTACAATAGCTAGGCCATGGAGGCAACCTAAGTGCCCATCGACAGACGAATGGATAAAGAAGATGCGGTGCATATATACAATGGAACATTACTCAGCCATAAAAAGGAAAGATATTGGGTCATTTGTAGAGACGTGGATGGACCTAGAGACTGTCATACAGAGTGCAGGAAGTCATAAAAACAAATATCGTATATTAACACATATATGTGGAACCTAGAAAAATGGTACAGATGAACCGGTTTGCAGGGCAGAAACTGAGACACGGATGTAGAAAACAAACGTATGGACACCAAGGGGGGAAAGCGGCGGGGGATGGTGGTGGTGGTGGGGGTGTGATGAATTGGGAGGTTGGGATTGACATGTATACACTGAGGTGTATAAAATTGATGACTAATAAGAACCTGCTGTATAAAAAAATAAATAAAATTCAATAAATACCAAAAGCAAAAAAAAAAGGTTGTGTCTGCTTTGATTAAATCATTCATGTGACAAACTGAAATACTTCCTCCCTGACTTTCTGGAGCAAGAAAGGTGGATTTTGTCTTTGTTGAAAAATGAGGAAATGACAAATTAATTTCGCCTATACTTTTTATTTCAAGGCAGCCCTTAAAGTACTGTTTATGATAAAACCTAGACTCTCTGCTAAGGAAAACAAACACCAGCACCACTCAGCTATCCAAAGTGAAGAAGTGCTAGGTAACCATAATTTGACTCTTCCTTTAACTCCCAGGGGACGTTTCCATTTGAATATGATCTTTATTTCAGAATGAAGCATTGATATAGAGACAGGTAAAATTTTTTAACATCTTTTTAATTCTTCAATCAGTGAGGACAATATTTTGCTGTTTATGGGTACAAAACAGCCCTGTCCTAGGTATACAAGGGTATACATAAGTCTGTAACATTATTAGCTACAGTGAAATTACTTTACTAGACAGCACAGCAAAGTTGGATTAACTAAAGATATAATAAGAAAATGCTTTGAAATAACATGAAGTCAATGGACATTTGACTGTACAATTTACTCTTTCAAAATATAAACGTATGTCAGCTTATGTGTGTGAATTACACTCAGTCTCAACACAGCCACGTGTCTAGGAATGTGTAAACAACTCATAAGCCATTCTCTAAGGGGTGCAGTGAAAACTTCCAAAAGTGCCCCAGGTGTTTGTTCAGAGATAAGGGATAAACTTTAAGGCATTCTTCCAAGTGAATGTAAACTTTTCTGAAGTGGCCTTTCCAGTAACGTATTACTGTCGTAGATACACTGTACTTTAAGTTATAGTGCTGTTGGATATTTTTAGTAGCACATCATCACACTAATTGTCATTTTTAAAAAATCAGCTTAAAAATCCTGCAATTATAAAAAATGTCTGGGGTGTTGTTATTCTGTACACATTAGGCAGGCACTTTCTGTTGACTTAACTGTAAATCCTATTTTCTTCTAATAATTTTTATCTTTAGCTAGAATTGTATTGCTAGTATTGTGTTCTAAATACCATGTTCACATACTGAGAAACAATGATTTGCCTACAATTTGTCTAATTTAAATCTGAGTTGATAATTTCTTTTAATAGGTCATTTTCTACAGAAGCATTCAAAATAAATAGTGCTACTCTTTGAGCATGTTTCAACATGATGACGTCTTTCTATCTGTTATGTCTTTTTCCAAAGTAATTTTCAGAGCATGTGAACTAAACTGACTACTGGAGATGTGGATACAGGCCATTATGAGAGTCCCCTTGTAGTGACCAACTACTTTCATTTAATTTCCTTCTTTCCCTTATAATTGGCAGAGACCACCAGGTAATTATCTGGATTCATGTCCTTGAGGGTTGGAGATTTGCTCTGGATGGGGGATGTCTTGCCATCCACACGGGAGATCTGCAGCATCCGGCAGGGGTCGTGTTTCAACAAATACCCTGCAAAAGTTTCCCAACCTCCTCCCACACGGACCATGACATGCTTGTTGTGCAGCATCTGGAATGAAAAGAGAGCAAAAGAGTTAAATTCTGAGAATTCTTGCAGTATCTCAAATCAGCTTCCAGCTCTAGCGTTATTGTTTTCTGTTTTGTTTTTCAAGCCCCTATTGTCCTTCCACTTCTTGCACAGTGTCTGAGTTAGCATACAGTTTATGAGAGAAGCTTTGTTTTTCCCATGCAAGTGGATCATGCATGGTACATATCCCCAGGATCCTGCTTTGCCCTGCTGTGGGAATCAGGGTGTAGGTACAATCCCTTGCTTGGTTCAACGAGTCTAGAGGCTCCTTGCTGACACTGACACCTGATGTTGCATCACAGCCTCATCACTGCCCAATTTCCTGCTTGCTGCCTCAGATCAGAGCTCTGTTCTCCCCACTGGGTTATTCCCCTCTGAACCAGGACTTAAAAGACCATGGAAATGCCTGCTATGGAATATAGCTTTTTTTAATTGAAGTATAGTTGATTTACAATATTGTTAGTTTCAGGTGTACAGCAAAGTGATTCGTTTATACATATATATGTATATATCTTCTTTTCTTTTCAATTCTATCCCATTATAGTTTATTACAAGATACTGAGTGTAGTCCCTGTGCTATACAGTAAATCCTTGTTGTTTATCTATTTTTGGAATATAAAGTTAATAATCACACAAATACTCAATGCAAAATAGAATTGAAAATGCACTCAGAAAAACTGAAATCTTCCCTAGTCACTGTCTGAGGCTTTCGAGGAAAGATATTATGGAATGGCCAAACATTTATGTTGTCTTTACTCTCATTCTTCTTAATTACGATAGAATACTTCTTTAGAAACAAAACAAAAACAAAAAAAACAAAACCCTTACCTTCAGGGCCATGAACCATCTAGAGCTCCAGGGTTAACAAGGCTACCGATTGAAAAGGTGAAGAATATGTGGTTCTTTCTACCTAGTAAAAACATGTCTGAGTTGTGGAGGATTGGCACAGGGAGCCAAAGATTTGATCTTGGCTTCTTTCAAATATCACAAAATGTAAGAATAAGGAGGCATGTCTCACCTTCACCAAAGACCTCTCCCCTGCCCGAAATACGATGAACACAGAGTGGCAATGTAATCTTGGGAAGGGAATATAGGTTTGGGAGGGGTTTGGTAAGTACTTTTCATGGTAGAGCCTATGAAATCTCTCTGAATTTCTCTCACTTTGTGTTACCTTCAGATCTGGATTCTTTTGACTCCTATCCAGTGGGGGAAGACTTTGCCCTTAGCTGTTGAGATTCTGATGAAAGTTTTGGATTCTCTTTCTGTATGCCTGTACCCACAAAATATTGCATATATATTTAGGGCTTTCACAGACTCCCCAAAATCCATCCATAGGCTCAAGGTAAGAAATCCTGAAACATGGGGTTGACATAAGGCAGTTTTCAAAATCAAATATCATGGAAAGTAATAAAAATGTGCTGAATAACAATAATTAAAACTATTAGACTCATGAGAATTAAGTGTAACTATACTGGTTATTCTCACTTAGAATATTAGAATTTTAGAATAGAAAGGGGAATCTGGGGAAACATTTTCTAACAAGAAGGCTTCAAACTTATTTTGGCACCAGCATCTACTCATTAAATAAAATCTCAGTGGGAACCCATGAAATATAAAGCATATAAGAGGAGTCAGGATTTAGCTTATAACCATTCTGCCTCCCCAGGTCCGCCAGTGGTCCCATGTTCCTGTTGTTTAGGATGGAGATACTGAGGCCCAGATCTTTAATGTGATTTCCTGACTCCCAGTCTAGTACTCTTCCCACAACGGTTCCTCCTTATAAGATCCACCAAGGCTTTTATAATTTTACGGGCCTATTTTCATTGCCACAAGTTCCTGGGTGTGCCTCTACTTCCTGTTTTCAAAACTTGGGAGTTACTGGGACAAAAACTGCAAAGGCCAGGGTCAAAATAGCACTTTGACCCTTTCTCCCATTGTTCCAAGAGCACTGCTTTTGCCTATTGTTGAAGTTCTGGTACCTCCTAGCCCTGTAAATTACATTTAAGAATTGCCTCTAAACGTCCTTGGTATGAATGTCCCTGGCAGAATGCCCAAGTTCACTTGACTGTAAGCAGGCTGTTTCAACCAGAAAGAACCGCCAGCCAGAAGAGTCTTTAAACAATTAGTGAACTCTGGGAAACAGTGACAGAAATGCTTTTCAGCCTGGAGTATGTGATCATGAAGGTAAAAACTCTGCTTGCGGATTCTTTAATGAATCCATAGGACAATGCAAAGTGGATTCAACATGAGACAGAGTCATTCTGAATGTGAGTAACATAGGAATTAAATTTCTGCTCATCTCGTCTTCCAGAATCTTCCTATAGCTAATCAGCAACGTATAATTTCCCAAAGAAAGCCAATGGTCAAACTGGACAAGTTTCAAGTATGGGATTAAGATATCAGAGCTACAGGCATTCCTATAACCTGATTGTAGAGATTTAAATGCCATGCCTTTTCTTAGAACATGCTCAGTCTCAAGAAAAAAAAAGGAAGAAATGAATGCCAACCTCATGTCCATAAACAAAATCCCTATTGTTTAACCTAAAAGCAAATCAACCTGCTATAAACTAAATTGCTCTCAACCCTTCCTTCCCTTCACAGCATTTACCGT